>NW_028317947.1:600000-877500 GCF_062004578.1 Staurois parvus
ATTTATTACAGGTACCTATTGTCAGGGATCCCGGGTCCTCAGCAGTGCGCGCATGCGCAGACGGCCGATCTGTCCCGGCCGACGATCGCGGCGGCAGCCGCGCATGCGCAGTAGCGATCGCGGCCGCACCAATGGGAGAGCAGGGCGCTCTATTTAAAGCTGCCCTGTGCATCTCCAGGTTGCCGCAAGGTCTTGTTCCTGATTCTGTAAGTACGCTTCCTAGTCAGGGGGAGTAAGCGGAGAATGGTCGGGGTCACAAGCCAGGATCAGCAGGTAGCGGGCAGCGCGGTACAGAGGGTCAGGCAGGAGGATGGTCAGGGACGAGCCGGGGTCAGAGCAGGAGAGGGTCAGCATAAGTCAGAACAGGCAGAGTTTGGCAACTAGGAAGCGTACTTACAGAATCAGGAACAAGACCTTGCGGCAACCTGGAGATGCACAGGGCAGCTTTAAATAGAGCGCCCTGCTCTCCCATTGGTGCGGCCGCGATCGCTACTGCGCATGCGCGGCCGCCGCCGCGATCGTCGGCCGGGACAGATCGGCCATCTGCGCATGCACGCACCGCCGAGGACCCAGGATCCCTGACACCTATATAGCAGTAAAACTTTCCAGTTTCAGCTACTTCTTTATAAAAGAATAAGTTCCTGCATCTGGGAACAGGATGGCTCTCCTGTCTGATAGGTCTAACAGCATGCATGTTTGGCACGTACATTAGTTGCCATGTCCAGGCACAGGAGGATTTCAGTTTCTCACAAACCTTGGAATCCCCTGGAGCCAGATCTAATTGAGCTTTATGAGGTTCCTCAGAAATGAAAGAAGCCAGAAGTCCCACCCACTCCTCTTTGGGTGAGGCCTCTGACCCAGTGATCCAGTGGTGTAATTTTCTGCAAGTTACATCTTATGCGGCAGTACTCCCGTAGGAGTTGCTGTATTTTGAGTCCCCCTATAGTCCTGCACCGCCAGGCAAAACACATTTTCTTCAGACCTTGCACACTGGAGACAGTAAACAGTCCTTGAGCTTTTTTGGGGGGGATTTTATTAGATAATATTGAACTTGGATAGGGTTGGGGGGTGTATGGGATGTCCAAGAAAACTGCAACTTGAGGACAAACTCCTTAGTAACTATGTACAAGTGCACAGACAAAGAGTCTCTTCTTGGAGAACTCTCCAGACCTCCCGATGTACCACCCCAGACCGCAGATGAAATCTCCTCTTCACCCAGCTGCCTGAGGGAATCCCTGGGCAAGGGAGCCCAGACACTGCCACTTTAAATTAACAGTCCCAGATGGGGGCTAGTCAGGTTTCCCACCAGAATGCCCTATCCCCCTATCTGGTCCAGGTTGTGCGTGATTACTCACTCAGTCCTCTTCTGAAAGCTTGTGGGTTGATAGCTGCCTTCAGGCCTTATGCTGTGCTGGGTCCTTCCCTGCTTCCAAGACTGTCCTCTCTCAGGGGATGGTTGAGGCTAAGAGATCCTCCCTGCCAGCTCCTGCCTGCAGGTAGGCCCCTCTCCTGGACCCTCTCCCAGGCTCCACACTCCAACCTTCACTGCATCTTCCACTCGATACTACTCCCCTGCTGAGCAGACTCAGTCATACTTAAAGGTTGCTCTGGCCCCATGCCAAGTCTCCTGCTTGGGGATTGGCCAGAGTCCCCTGAGTATACAGATCAGCCATCCTCACCAGCAACCACTGACTTCTAGAAACGTTTCAAGTTCCTAGAGCAAGGGGAGGGGGAGGTATCAGGGAACTGACCTGCAGAGTCCTCAGCCCTGACCCAGACTAACCTGACTGACCCATCCCAGGCTGATTCATCCCAGGCTGCGTTGTCTACCACCTAAAAGAACTACAGTTGATTAGTAGCCCCTGTTTAGGAGAGTAGAGTGACTACACTGTTATAGATATATGGTATCCTCACACTTTTGTTTTAATGATTACATTACTGACCTATAAAAACTATACACATGGGGACAGCAAATATTTTCTGAAGATGGTCAGTAACAGCTACTGCCATACTTCTCTCAAGACAAATTTACATAAAAAGAGACTTAAACTGATATTAAACGCTCAGTTTTTAAACTTTTTCAGCAGCTAATGTAACTTAACTGAGTATGCAGCTTCTTTTTCATTTAATCCTTGCCTAAGTTCCAGTTTAAAGTGGAAGTAAGTTGTGCCTACAGGTAAGGCTTATCTGTAGGTACAGTGACTATCTCCTAAATTTGCACCATTTAAGAGATATTCACACACAAGCAGACGTTGACATCACTGGCGCATGTGTTCTAAAGGGACACCACAGCGTGCCAGACTTTAAGAGCTGCATGCAGTAGCCGAGGTCTCCCACTCGCATGCATGGGAGTGACGTCATCTTGCCATTGATGCTGACAGAGCCCGCAAACTTGTAAGGAAGATCAGGTGAAGATGGCGGTGCTGGGATTCCGTGACAGCGTGGTGCTGGGGGCTCCGTATTCAGGTAAGCACTGCATACTAGTACATTACAATAAATGACAAAAGTGATGCTGCGCTACTTCACAGTGATAAGACAATAAACATCAATAAATCAGTGAACCAAAATGCAAATTTAGGAAGTGAACAATCCACATAAACCCATAAATGAGAGTGCAAATACTGACACAAACGTGAAACCAATAGGTGATCTACATATGAAAAAAAATAAATAAAAAATAGAAAAAAAAATAGATAAAAAAGGACAATGTAACTAATGAAGAAAAAAATATATAAATAAAAAGACCCCAATGGTGGGCAACAATAAATCCAAAAAAACAGTCCCAAACACAAAAAAGTCCCAAACACTGGAAACAAATAGTATTCCAGCCAAAAACAAATATGTGTATCTTCAAACGTGAACCAATAGCGATCACAAACACAAGGATGATCCTTCACCGCTTAGCGTGTGCGCTCACCTTCGGATTGCGACCCGCAAGGAGTCATAAGGCATAAATGTAGCTGGATGATCCTCAACCAGATGAATTCCATGCCTTATGACTCCTTGCGTGTCGCAATCCGAAGGTGAGTGCGCACGCAAGGCAGTAAAGGATCGTCCTTGTGTTTGTGATCACTTTAGCGCAGCACCACTTTTGTCATTTATTGTGGTTTCCTATTCATTTAGCTAGGTGTTAGCAGCCACTTTGTTTGACAGATAGTTTTTTCTTTGGCAGCGCAGGAGGCCTCTCTCTCCTTTTTCTTGTTCATGCCAGTACATTATGACCCATGGTCGGCTGGGTCACACTCACACAGATATGAGACATCAGAGTCAGACGTTACCTTCCTCCGCAGGCCAACTTCACCTTTGCTGATGAATGGGAATAGAAGGGCTGGAACTCCACAGTGATCAGCAGCCCCCAGCCAGCTTGCAGTAAGGGACTGAGTCTGAGAGGAACACTGGAAGGACCCGCAGCTCAGCGGCTACACTGGCCCCAGACACCCAGCATCTTCCGCTGTCTTTTCTTCCTCCTCTCTGCCACCCCTCCCTCAGCTGAAGGATCATTCATGACGGGGCGGCGTCCCACACAGAGAAAGTGTTGGCCTGTGCTGCACCCAGGTGCCCCTAGGTGGAAGTGCACCCCAGGCTGATGCCTAGTTAGCCTAGTGGAAGCACCAGAACTGTAGGTAAGGAAGATAGATGGAGGCAATGAAAAAATAATATTTCCAGTGAATTCATACTACAAGTAGTAATACACCAGATCAGGACTTGTTAAGAACGTATCACTCATGTTCACATTTTCTGATCATCGTTATTGTTTTCTCTTTTTATAGACTAGATTTTGTATAATCAGAGAAAAATTACATACATTAATCTGCCTGTGAATGCCCCATAAAACACATAGGGAGAAAGAAAGAAGAAACAAAAGGAAGAAAGTGGAAGAAAAGAACAAAAATAAAAGATTGATGTTCTGCTAAGCTACACAAGTCTGTCCTGTCTGTCTTGCATATGCTTCTAAGTCCTCATGCACACGAGACGTTTTGATAATGATGGTAACATTAGCTGTGTAAAGTCACATTAAAAACATGAGTTTTTCAGCTTTTAGCATTTTTGCATTAGTGTTTAGTGGCGTTTTGGCAAGTTAAGTGCCGTTTTTCCGCATTAGCGTTTTTTTTCTTACAAAAAAAATTATTTTTTTGCTCAAAAAATGTCCAAAACCGCTGGTTTTCTGCGTTTTAACATGTTTTACCATGTTTTGCCATGTTTTTCAGTGTTAGAGCATTTCTACAGCTAAAAAAACTCCTCTAGAAACCCACTAGTTCTGGGGTTTTTTCCAGCCAAAAAACGTTGATTACAGTTAGAGATGAGCGAATCGAACCAGGCGAACCGGAATTCGAGTCGAATTTCAGGAAATATTCGATTCGCGGCGAAACCGAAATTTTGCCTACTTCGGGTGCGCGAATCGAACATTTCCCGATCAGCCGGCAAAAGTGTCCCTGCAGTGAGCTCCGCTATTTCTGACAGTTCTCTGACAGAAGGAACACATGTTTAGCGGTTGAAACATTGTATCTATTAGTTTACATTTAGGATACAGATGTTTCAACCACTGTTCATGTGAAGAAGCTGTGAGAGAACTGTCAGAAATAGAGGAACTCTGCACATACACTTTTTGCCGGCTTGGAATTATTCTTCTTTTCATCCTACTTCTTCTTCTTCTTCATCTTCATCCTCAGAAGAAGAGGATGAGGATGAGGATGAAGAAGAAGAAGAAGAAGTAGGATGAAAAGAAGAATAATTCCAAGCCGGCAAAAAGTGTATGTGCAGAGTTCCTCTATTTCTGACAGTTCTCTCACAGCTTCTTCACATGTACAGCGGTTGAAACATCTGTATCCTAAATGGAAACTAATAGATACAATTTGTATCTATTAGTTTCCATTTAGGATACAGATGTTTCAACCGCTGTACATGTGAAGAAGCTGTGAGAGAACTGTCAGAAATAGAGGAACTCTGCACATACACTTTTTGCCGGCTTGGAATTATTCTTCTTTTCATCCTACTTCTTCTTCTTCTTCTTCTTCTTCTTCTTCTTCATCCTCATCCTCATCCTCTTCTTCTGAGGATGAGGATGAGGATGAAGAAGAAGAAGAAACAGTAGGATGAAAATAAGAATAATTCCAAGCCGGCAAAAAGTGTATGTGCAGAGTTCCTCTATTCTGCAGATACACTTAGAGGAGCTCTGCACATACACTTTTTGCCTGTTTGGAATTAATCTTATTTTCATCCTACTTCTTCTTCTTCTTCTTTATCCTCATCCTCAGAAGAAGAAGAAGAGGATGAAGAAGAAGAAGAAGAAGAAGAAGAAGAAGTAGGATGAAAATAAGAATAATTGCAAGCCGGCAAAAAGTGTATGTGCAGAGTTCCTCTATTCTGCAGATACACTTAGAGGAGCTCTGCAGATACACTTAGAGGAGCTCTGCACATACACTTTTTGCCGGCTTGGAATTAATCTTATTTTCATCCTACTTCTTCTTCTTCTTCTACTTCATCCTCATCCTCATCCTCAGAAGAAGAAGAAGAGGATGAGGATGAGGATGAAGAAGAAGAAGAAGAAGAAGTAGGATGAAAATAAGAATAATTCCAAGCCGGCAAAAAGTGTATGTGCAGAACTCCTCTAAGTGTATCTGCAGAGCTCCTCTAAGTGTATCTGCAGAATAGAGGAACTCTGCACATACACTTTTTGCCGGAAACCGCTGTATGGAGGGAATGTCCCAGAACTGTCATAAATAGTCTATTTCTGACAGTTCTGGGACATTCACTCCATACAGCTGTTTCAACCGCTGTATGGAGGGAATGTCATAGAACTGTCAGAAATAGACTATTAATGACAGTTCTGGGACTGTCCTTCCATACAGCGGTTGAAACATTGTATCTATTTGTTTCCATAAATGGATCCATTTATGGAAACAAATAGATACAATGTTTCAACCGCTGTATGGAAGGACAGTCCCAGAACTGTCATTAATAGTCTATTTCTGACAGTTCTATGACATTCCCTCCATACAGCGGTTGAAACAGCTGTATGGAGTGAATGTCCCAGAACTGTCAGAAATAGACTATTTATGACAGTTCTGGGACATTCACTCCATACAGCGGTTGAAACATTGTATCTATTTTTTTCCATAAATGACATTCTGCAGATACACTTAGAGGAGCGCTGCAGATACACTTTTTGCCGGCTTGGAATTATTCTTATTTTCATCCTACTTCTTCTTTTTCTTCTTATGAGGATGAGGATGAAGAAGAAGAAGTAGGATGAAAATAAGATTAATTCCAAGCCGGCAAAAAGTGTATCTGCAGCGCTCCTCTAAGTGTATTTGCAGAATGTCATTTATGGAAAAAAATAGATACAATGTTTCAACCGCTGTATGGAAGGACAGTCCCAGAACTGTCATAAATAGTCTATTTCTGACAGTTCTGGGACATTCACTCCATACAGCTGTTTCAACCGCTGTATGGAGGGAATGTCATAGAACAATGGATCCATTTATGGAAACAAATACATACAATGTTTCAACCGCTGTATGGAAGGACAGTCCAAGAACTGTCATAAATAGTCTATTTCTGACAGTTCTATGACATTCCCTCCATACAGCGGTTGAAACAGCTGTATGGAGTGAATGTCCCAGAACTGTCAGAAATAGACTATTTATGACAGTTCTGGGACATTCACTCCATACAGCGGTTGAAACATTGTATCTATTTTTTTCCATAAATGACATTCTGCAGATACGCTTAGAGGAGCGCTGCAGATACACTTTTTGCCGGCTTGGAATTATTCTTATTTTCATCCTACTTCTTCTTTTTCTTCTTATGAGGATGAGGATGAAGAAGAAGAAGTAGGATGAAAATAAGATTAATTCCAAGCCGGCAAAAAGTGTATCTGCAGCGCTCCTCTAAGTGTATTTGCAGAATGTCATTTATGGAAAAAAATAGATACAATGTTTCAACCGCTGTATGGAAGGACAGTCCCAGAACTGTCATAAATAGTCTATTTCTGACAGTTCTGGGACATTCACTCCATACAGCTGTTTCAACCGCTGTATGGAGGGAATGTCATAGAACTGTCAGAAATAGACTATTAATGACAGTTCTGGGACTGTCCTTCCATACAGCGGTTGAAACATTGTATGTATTTGTTTCCATAAATGGATCCATTTATGGAAACAAATACATACAATGTTTCAACCGCTGTATGGAAGGACAGTCCCAGAACTGTCATTAATAGTCTTTTTCTAGTTCTGGGACTGTCCTTCCATACAGCGGTTGAAACATTGTATGTATTTGTTTCCATAAATGGATCCATTTATGGAAACAAATACATACAATGTTTCAACCGCTGTATGGAAGGACAGTCCCAGAACTGTCATTAATAGTCTATTTCTGACAGTTCCATGACATTCCCTCCATACAGCGGTTGAAACAGCTGTATGGAGTGAATGTCCCAGAACTGTCAGCGGTTGAAACATTGTATGTATTTGTTTCCATAAATGGATCCATTTATGGAAACAAATACATACAATGTTTCAACCGCTGTATGGAAGGACAGTCCCAGAACTGTCATTAATAGTCTATTTCTGACAGTTCCATGACATTCCCTCCATACAGCGGTTGAAACAGCTGTATGGAGTGAATGTCCCAGAACTGTCAGAAATAGACAGAAACTGTCACAGAACTGTCCTTCTTCTCATCCTTCTCCTTCTTCTCATCCTTCTTCTCATCCTTCTTCTCATCCTTCTTCTCATCCTTCTTCTTCTCATCCTTCTCCTTCTCCTTCTTCTCATCCTTCTCCTTCTCCTTCTTCTCATCCTTCTCCTTCTTCTCATCCTTCTCCTTCTCCTTCTTCTCATCCTTCTCCTTCTCCTTCTTCTCATCCTTCTCCTTCTCCTTCTTCTCATCCTTCTCCTTCTCCTTCTTCTCATCCTTCTCCTTCTCCTTCTTCTCATCCTTCTCCTTCTCCTTCTTCTCATCCTTCTCCTTCTCCATCTTCTCATCCTTCTCCTTCTCCTTCTTCTCATCCTTCTCCTTCTCCTTCTTCTCATCCTTCTCCTTCTCCATCTTCTCATCCTTCTCCTTTTCCTTCTTCTCATCCTTCTCCTTCTGCTTCTCCTTCTCCTCCTTCTCATCCTTCTCCTTCTTCTCATCCTGCTCCTTCTTCTCATCCTTCTCCTTCTCCTTCTTCTCATCCTTCTCCTTCTTCTCATCCTTCTCCTTCTTCTCATCCTTCTCCTTCTTCTCATCCTTCTCCTCATCCTTCTCCTTCTTCTCATCCTTCTCCTTCTCCTTCTTCTCATCCTTCTCCTTCTCCTTCTTCTCATCCTTCTCCTTCTCCATCTTCTCATCCTTCTCCTTCTTCTCATCCTTCTCCTTCTTCTCATCCTTCTCCTTCTCCTTCTTCTCATCCTTCTCCTTCTTCTCATCCTTCTCCTTCTCCTCATCCTTCTCCTTCTCCTTCTTCTCATCCTTCTCCTTCTCCTTCTTCTCATCCTTCTCCTTCTTCTCATCCTTCTCCTTCTCCTCATCCTTCTCCTTCTCCTTCTTCTCATCCTTCTCCTTCTCCTTCTTCTCATCCTTCTCCTTCTCCTTCTTCTCATCCTTCTTCTCATCCTTCTCCTTCTTCTCATCCTTCTCCTTCTCCTTCTTCTCATCCTTCTCCTTCTCCATCTTCTCATCCTTCTCCTTCTCCATCTTCTCATCCTTCTCCTTTTCCTTCTTCTCATCCTTCTCCTTCTGCTTCTCCTTCTCCTTCTCCGTCTTCTCATCCTTCTCCTTCTCATCCTTCTCCTTCTTCTCATCCTTCTCCTCATCCTTCTCCTTCTTCTCATCCTTCTCCTTCTTCTCATCCTTCTCCTTCTCCTTCTTCTCATCCTTCTCCTTCTTCTCATCCTTCTCCTTCTTCTCATCCTTCTCCTTCTCCTTCTTCTCATCCTTCTCCTTCTCCTTCTTCTCATCCTTCTCCTTCTCCTTCTTCTCATCCTTCTCCTTCTCCATCTTCTCATCCTTCTCCTTCTCCTTCTTCTCATCCTTCTCCTTCTTCTCATCCTTCTCCTTCTTCTCATCCTTCTCCTTCTTCTCATCCTTCTCCTTCTCCTCATCCTTCTCCTTCTCCTTCTTCTCATCCTTCTCCTTCTCCTTCTTCTCATCCTTCTCCTTCTTCTCATCCTTCTCCTTCTCCTCATCCTTCTCCTTCTCCTTCTTCTCATCCTTCTCCTTCTCCTTCTTCTCATCCTTCTCCTTCTCCTTCTTCTCATCCTTCTTCTCATCCTTCTCCTTCTTCTCATCCTTCTCCTTCTCCTTCTTCTCATCCTTCTCCTTCTCCATCTTCTCATCCTTCTCCTTCTCCATCTTCTCATCCTTCTCCTTTTCCTTCTTCTCATCCTTCTCCTTCTGCTTCTCCTTCTCCTTCTCCGTCTTCTCATCCTTCTCCTTCTCATCCTTCTCCTTCTTCTCATCCTTCTTCTCATCCTTCTCCTTCTTCTCATCCTTCTCCTTCTTCTCATCCTTCTCCTTCTTCTCATCCTTCTTCTCATCCTTCTCCTTCTTCTCATCCTTCTCCTTCTCCTTCTTCTCATCCTTCTTCTCATCCTTCTCCTTCTTCTCATCCTTCTCCTTCTCATCCTTCTCCTTCTCCTTCTTCTCATCCTTCTCCTTCTTCTCATCCTTCTTCTTATCCTTCTCCTTCTTCTCATCCTTCTCCTTCTTCTCATCCTTCTTCTCATCCTTCTCCTTCTTCTCATCCTTCTCCTTCTCCTTCTTCTCATCCTTCTCCTTCTCATCCTTCTCTTTCTTCTCATCCTTCTCCTTCTTCTCATCCTTCTCCTTCTCCTTCTTCTCATCCTTCTTCTCCTTCTCCTTCTCCTTCTTCTCATCCTTCTCCTTCTCCTTCTTCTCATCCTTCTCCTTCTTCTCATCCTTCTCCTTCTTCTCATCCTTCTCCTTCTCCTTCTCTTTCCTCATCTCCAAGGGCATTTAAATTAAAGGTACAGTGTTCTGCACTAATTTAAAGGCTCTCTGAAGCCTAGAAACCCTTTTTATAAGTCATCTTCGTAGCGAAGAAATTCGCATCGAATCGAATTTCACACTGGAATTCGCCGAATCAGCCGAATCGAATTTTTGAGAAATTCGCTCATCTCTAATTACAGTCTATGTGATCATGGACACATAGGATAACATGCTGGGGGGGTTTACTGGCTGTAAAAAAAATGTCAAAAGCCAAAAGCAGCCGCTGTAAAAACGTCCAGTGTGCATGAGGACTAAAGAGTTACTTATGATGTAGATGCAGAGATATGCTGTACCCAGGGATTCCATTCCATGTTTTTACAAATAAACTGATTTTATGATTTAATACTATTTAATGACTTTAACCACTTCAAGTCCAGACACTTTCACCCCCTTCCTGTCCAGGCCAATTTTCAGCTTTCAGTGCTATCACACTTTGAATGACAATTACGCAGTCATGCAACACTGTACCCACATGAATTTTTTAGAATTTTTTTGAGACAGATAAAACTTTATTTTGGTGGTATTTATTCACCACTGGGATTTTACTATATAAATGAAAAAGTCCAAACATTTTGAAAAAGAAAGTGTTTTTCTTATACAATTTTGCAAATAAATAATCTTTCTTCATAAATCTATTCAGCTATCTTTTTAGTACAAAACAAAAATAACCCAAATTAGTTTATAACCAGAAATTATAATTTTTCAACTTTTTTTTACATTTTTGTTTTATTTTTTTATTATTTATGTTTTGTGAAAGAATGGGTCACTCTCAGGAGCTCAGTGAATTCAAGCGTGGTACTGTGATAGGTTGTCACCTGTGCAATAAGGCCATCCATGACATTTCCTTGCTACTAAATATTCCAACTGTTAGTGGTATTATAACAAAGTGGAAGCAACTGGGAACAACAGCAACTCAGCCACCAAGTGGTAGACCACGTAAAATGACAGAGTGGGGTCAGCACATGCTGAAGTACACAGTGCACAGAAGTCGCCAACTGTCTGCAGAGTCAATAGCTAAAGACTTCCAAACTTTGTGTGGCCTTCAGATTAGCACAACATCAGTGTGTAGAGAGCTTCATGGAATGGGTTCCGTGGCTGCGCAGCTGCATCCAAGCCTTACATCACCAAGTGCAATGCAAAGTGTTGGATGGTGTAAAGCACGCCGCCACTGGACTCTAGAGCAATGGAGATGTGTTCTCTGGAGTGACGAATCACACTTCTCTGTCTGATGGACGTGTCTGGGTTTGGCGGCTTCCAGGAGAACGGTACTTGCCTGATTGCATTGTGAAAAAGTATAAAGTTTGGTGGAGGGGGGATTATGGTGTGGGGTTGTTTTTCAGGGGTTGGGCTTGGCCCCCTAGTTCCAATGAAGGGAACTCTTAAGGTATCAGCATACCAAGACATTTTGGACAATTTCATGCTCCTAACTTTGTGGGAACAGTTTGTGGATGGCCCCTTCCTGTTCCAACATGACTACGCACCAGTGCACAAAGCAAGGTCCGTAAAGACATGGATGAGCGAGTTTGGGGTGGAGGAACTTGATTGGCCGGCACAGAGTCCTGACCTCAACCCAGTGGTGTATTTAGATTTTGTGCTGCCCTAGGCAACACAAAAATTGGTGCCCCACCCCACAGAAAGAGCCTGATATTGAACCTGCCCTCCACCTGAGCCTTCCACTACTACTGCCCCCCATACACCAGAGAGAGAGAAAGACACTCACCTTCATAGTTTCAGAAATCCCCAGCATTTCACTGTCATGAAACCCACAGCATCTTTTGGAACCCACCAGGTCCCCATGCCACATGTGTCCCTTCTTCCATCTCTTCTTCCAAGGGGCAGTGCTGCCCCCCCCTGAAAAATGCCACCCTAGCCAAATGCCTTGTTTGCCTTGTGGTAAATACACCCCTGCCTCAACCCGATAGAACACCTTTGGGATGAATTAGATCAGCCTTCTCGTCCGACATCAGTGCCTGACCTCACAGATGCTCTTCTGGAAGAATGGTCAAACATTCCCATAGACACACTCCTAAACCTTGTGGACAGCCTTCCCAGAAGAGTTGAAGCTGTTATAGCTGCAAAGGGTTGGCCAACTCAATATTGAACCCTACGGACTAAGACTGGGATGTCATTAAAGTTCATGTGCGTGTAAAGGCAGGCCAACCAATATTTTTGGCAATATATTGTACATATACACACATAATTACATACCAAAAAAACACACATTTTTTAAGCTGGATTTTGTTTTATTCTTCCAGCTTCTAGCAGAAATATCTAGGGCACATAGGAGTATTTTAACACATATATCTGCATGAGGCTCCACAGTAAGTTGAAAAACAGCTTTTATACTGGTCAGCTAATTTGCTGGCGTGAGCTCTCCATAGTGCTGAAACAGTTTTGGCACTAGGAGGGTTAAATTTCTTTTTTGCTTTTTTGAAATTTTTTTTTACTTATTTATTAAATAAAGGCTATGAAATAACCAGTCTGAGCCCAGGTATGCCACCCGGTATCTCTATGGCAAGTGAGCAGCCATTTGCCATGTTGATGCCAGCCCAAATGCTCTCTACCATTGGAAAGGAGCTTTGAGAAAGGATAAGTAGGTGGTCTTACACTCCTTAGTGAACTGTTTTTAGAGATCCTTTGGACCAGTCTGAGCCCATGCATGCCATCTAGTATCTCTATGGCAAGTGAGCAGCCCTTTGCCATGTTGATGCCAGCCCAAATGCTCTCTACCATTGGGAAGGAGCTTTGAGAAAGGATAAGTAGGTGGTCTTGCACTCCTTAGTGAACTGGTTTTAGAGATCCTTTGGACCCCAACCTTGTTATCAGTAATAAAAATAAAACATCACATTCAAAAATATGTTTTTGTGTACTAATATTTATCTTATCTAATATTTATCTTCCAAGTTTATTAAATTAGGACTGGCCATACATTATACAATTTTTGTGTACAATTTTCCTTTTCCAAAACCATATAGTATGAGGTCAAACCTAAACATTTTCAATTTGTATGTAAATGCCTTGTCTATAGCATGCCTATGTTTTTATTACATGTCGCGTTTATCTTCTTCTGCTTATCATCTATCTGACTTTTGTGCAAAGCAGACATAACAAAAAATATCTCCATTCATGCTCTATGCTGGATGGGAATGTGAGCACTACGGTGGTTGACATTATCGATGTATTGTACTCTGAAGTTCTCTGTTTCCCTGAACATCACAGTACAATGAGCTAATCGATCTCCTGGTAGAACTGGCCATTGATAGTAAATGTGACTGAGGTCACTCTTATTTTAAATGTGACCTTACACCAGATATATCTTTTATATTGAAGTGTATCTAAACCCAAAAATTTTATATATTGCCACTTTCCAATCTTTCAATGTAGTGGCTGCATTATTATTTTTTGTATGCTTTTATTCCTTTATGGTGATCCAGCTAGTAACACTCTTCCTGAAGCCCTGGTTCACGCCAATACAACTTGTCATGTGACTTTGGACTTCGAAGTCACATGACAAGTCACATATCATGTATTTAAATAGGTGCATCTTAATTACCGTGACTCAAGTCGCAGCAACAAAAAAGATTCCTACACTACTTTTGTGCGACTCTCAGTACAAATTGGCCCCATAGGGTTTTATGTTATCTCACAGAAGCATCAGTAAAGATAAGAATGCTGCTTTGATGGATCAGTTTTTTTTTAACCCTCACCTCTCCTCCCTGGTCATTCTTGCTACCTGAAAACTTCCTTCCAAGCACATCCCATTCATACCTGAGTGTAGCAGAAACACATGTTCCCAATTGCAATTTTTTGCACATTTTTTTCACATAAATATGCATCGTTCCCTATGTGGGACAAACACCCCAAAGTAGCTCAGGAACCTTTTTGTTGGTACATTTTGACGCGCTTGTAGCATGTTTTGTCACGCAGCATACACGCCTGCTAACCATGATTGGGGTGTCATTAACAATTAGCCTACATTCACATCTGTGCTTTTCCAAACACGTGGCAACCTGCACAGAAAACATGCAACACACGTTAAGAAATGCACAGAAACGAAAGCAACCCAAATAGCAATTTGCGTGTTCTGTGTCGGTTGCCATGCATTCAAAAATGTGCATATGCAAACACAGCCTAAGTGGCAATGCAAGCACAGTGTGCGTTGTCGCGCATTTTTGAAATGCATCTGCATGCTTCTGAAAGCACAACTCACACAGAACACTTTCTTGTGCGTTTCGAAAATTCACAGAAATACATGCGGCACTTGCATAGCCATTTCAGCTGCCTTTGCATCTATGCATTTCAGAACGTGCAGCAATTTGCACTGAAAATGCATGCTTTGCTTAGCATTTTTGAAAATTGCATCTGCGTTACCATTTAGGCTGCGTTCTCATCTGCACATTTCCAAATGTGCAGCAACCTGCACAGAAAACTAGCTCTTTCTTGTGCATTTCGAAAAAATGCATGCCATACTTGCATTACTATTCGTTTGCATCAGTACCTTTCTGAACGCATGGCAACCCACAACAAAACGTATTCTTTGCTGTGCATTTTGAAAATGTGCAGCAACGACCATTGCGCTTGCATTACCATTTTTTGCATATGTGCCTTTCTGAATGCACGGCAACCTGCAAGAAAATGCATGCTTTGCTTTGTGCTTCGAAAACACGCTGCAGTACGCATTACACTTGCGTTATCATTTGTTGCATCTGAGTCTTGCTAAACGCATGCCACCCTGCAAAAAACTGCATGTTGTTCTATGCATTTGGAAAAAGCAAAGCACATCACGCTTCCGTTATTGTTTAGGATGCGTTGTTATCTGCATGTTTCCAAACGCATGTCAACCTGCAATGAAAACTTACGTTTTGTCATGTGTCTCAAAAATGCACAGCTACCCTCGTCATGTTTGCATTACTATTCGTTTTCATCTACACTTTTCGACCCACAAGAAAACGCACACTTTTGCCATACATTTTAACCGCTTCCCCGCCGCTGTATAGCAGATATACTACTACACGGCTGCACAGGTGCACAAAATCATGTATATATACGTGATTTTGCATTTTCGGGTAGGGGGCATGCGCAAGCCATGCGGCCACCCTACCCACGCCGCCATTCGCTGCCACGGATGTCAATCACTGGGTCCCGGCCGGTGATTACTCGCCAGCACCCAGTGATTACTGACAATCACCGACGGGGAGGAAAACTGTTCTGTTTACAGTTTTCCTCCCTGTCAGCCTGGGCACACTGCATGGGATGGCTGTGCACAGAACAGCCATTCCGATCAGTGTGCTTACAGTGACGCACATACCCCCGCCCACTAGTAAAACACTCCCTGCACATAGTTAACTTTTTGATTGCCCCTCACATTAACCTCTTCCTGCCCAGTGTCATTAGTTCAGTGTCAGTGCTGTTCTTTAACACTGATCACTGTATTGGTGTCAGGGGAGATGTCAGTGACATCAAATCAGTTCCCCCCAGTGTCAGAATGCCCACCACAATCCCACTAAAAATCGCTGATCGCCGCCATTACTAGTAAAAAAAAAAAAAATCCCAGTATCTATACCACCAACTGAAAACGCTATAACTTTCACGTAAACCAATTAATTTACATGTATTGGGATTTGTTTTAGTAAAGACATGTAGCAGAATAAATTTATGATGACATTTGATTTTTAACATTTTTTTACTGGACATGTTTAATAGCAAAAAGTCCGAAATATTGTTTTTTTCCTCATAATTGTCGTTTTGTTTTTTTTTTTGCTTATAGCGCAAAACATATAAAAAAGACACAGGCGATCAAATACCACCGAAAGAAAGCTCAGTTTGTGGGAAAAAAAGGACGGAAATTTAATTTGGGTTCAGAGTTGCACGACCGTGCAATTGTCAGTTAAGGTAACGCAGCACAGTAACATAAAAAATGGCCTGGTCAGGAAGGGGGGTAAATCCTCTGGAAGGCAAGTGGTTACAAACGTGCAGCAATGTGTGTCATGCTTGCATTACCATTTATACTGCATTCTCATCTGCAAAATTCTGAACGCACAGCAACCCACAAGAAAACTCATGCTTTGCCGCGTGTTTCAAAAACGCGCAACAATGTGCGTCACAATTGCGTTACCGTTCGTTTTCATCTGCGCATTTCCGAATGCATGGCAAACTGCAAGAAAGCACATGCTTTGCTGTTCATTACCATTGAGGCTGCATTTTCCAACGTGCAGCAAGCTGCACAAGTGAGTGCTCTTTGCGCATGTTTGCAGAAACATGCATCGCTCTTGTCTTTCCATTATGGTGATGCAAGCTTGTTTGCAGCGCATTTTTGAACAGTGCGGCAAAGCATGCTTTTTCTGTGCAGGTTGCATGCAGATGTAAATGCAGCCTAATTGTTAATTACACCCCAATCACAGACGAGCAGGGGCGGACTGACAACTCATGGGGCCCCCGGGCAATAGGGGATCATGGGGCCCCTGTGTCCTTGCCCAAACTCAAAAAAGCCTATGAAAAAGGTACCAGGGGCATCTCATGGGGCCCCCTACTGACCCTGGGCCTTCGGCAGTGCCCGAGTTTCCAAATGGTCAGTCCGCCCCTGTAGACGAGTGTATTGCCGTGTGATTAAAAAGCACTACAAACGCGCCAAAATGTGTACTGAAAAAACGTGATACTCCACAACTGAAATTACTGCAGCAGCGCTGACTAACCACTGGTTGCAGGGAAGAAATTTGCGCAATTCTTCCATCAACACAGACAGAGCTGACAGGGGACTCCCTCCTGATGAGCTAGACAGTGATTATTCATAGCGTCTATAGCAGCTGCTAGTGATAATCGCTAGTGAATCTGGCAGGCTGGTTGTACCCAAGTTGATCGATATCAATGCCAAATTTTCACAATTTCTGCCAAAACTGTTGAGCACAAATGTAGTAGGTCTGAACTGAAGACAACGCTGGGAAGGGTGATGGGTTGGAATGTGGCCTGGTCGGTCCACCACAAAAGGGAGCTTTCTGAAGTGCAGACCTGGCCATGAGCTTTCCCTACTCCCCTGGAACCTCTCCTGGCCACTAGTGCTGTCTCTGATAGACAGGTATGTTCTCTCTCCACCAGGGTGGCAAACCCTGGGGACAGGGACTTAAAAAGACTCTTTGTAATCCAAGATGGCTGCCAGGGTCACCTGGCTGCAGCATAGCAAACCAGAACACTGCTCCAGGGAACTGAGGGAACCATTGAGAATCCACGTGTCCCTTGGCTTCCCTTCCAGCTGCCTCTGATACAGCCAGAGGGAAACGCGGGTCTCTGAGTGCCATGCCCACCTCCTTTCTGAAGAAGCTATGACTGGGGTCTGATAAGCATATCTTGGGCCTTAACCATCCTTATTCAACATTCTTTGTATAACATGCATATGATGAACTGTGATCAGGGAGGACTGACAACTCATGGGGCCTCCGGGCAATAGGGGATCATGGGGCCCATGTGTCCTTGCTCAAACTCAAAAAAGCCTTTAAAAAAGGTACCAGGGGAATCTCATGGGGCCCCATACTGTCCCTGGGCCCTCAGGCAGTGCCCGAGTTTCCAAATGGTCAGTCCGCCCCTGACTGTGATAGATGTGCTCCATATCTGTCACCATTTTCTGCAACTGATCTGTGTATTAAAAGCTCTCATTATCTTGAAAGGAGAATTCCTTACTTGGCTGGTGTGTGTGAGGGAGGTTTTCTATGCCATGATCCGTGCCATGACATCTAGTGGAGGTTATGTTTCTGCGGCAACCCTGTTAATGGCCCTCCTCTTCACTACGGCACGTATTTGAAGATAGTGGCAGTCTCTTTATATGTCCTCCTCTTGACCATGGTACCCATTAGAGAGCTTGAGTTTACTGAGAGCTACTAATGGACTTGGACTTTATGGTCAGTAATTAATGCTATATGAGTTACTATGGGATCACTTTTGAACCATGAGACCTGTTTACGACGTTATGGATGCAATTTTAATCATGGTTCTGGATGGACTTTCACATATATATATATATATATATATATATATATATAATGACTCCTGTGTAGTCACTGCTATGATGACTAAATATTGGATATATAGGTAGATATATGAGAATAATGTACTCCCCCCACCGAGAGTGTATCTATTAAAGGCAGAGTATGTTGTCATTTTTCACCCTGGGTAATGGGGGATCTTCCTCCAGACTGATATGTGGTCACCTCTCCACGGCTCTTAGGAGTTATAGGTGTATGTTCAAGACATAATAAAAAATCATAGTGTACTCCATAAAAAAACTTGTTTATTAAATAAAACAAATACAATTCACTCAAATGTCAAGTGCACTACAGAAACAAAGACATATGTCTTCAAAGTTGTTCAATTTGAGAACTGCACCTTGTCACCGACTCTGGTGTGTTCTGACCGCCGGTTGCATGGATGCGCTCATGAGGAAGAGGCAAGTCCTCGAAACGCGTCAGCCTATTGGATGTCTACACTCCCCATTGCGGACTGTTACTCAGCGCGGTGTTGACCCAGCTGTTCTTTATGATGTGCCTTGACTTTATTCTCGTTTGTGAGTACAACACCTACTTTATTTCTTAATAAACATTTTTTATGGTAATGCACTAGGCCTGTGCGCCCTCTGTTTGTTCTTTCCTCATTCAGTATATTTGGATTCCCCCGGTCCATTTGAGGGCAGCAAGGTATGCATGTTCCAGGACATTCCTTATGTGGTTGTAGCCTGCATCGAATCCATCCCCAAGCGCAGGAGCATTTGTGTTTGCTGGTTCATTGTTGCCCTTTTTCATCCTGGGTAATGGGGGATCTTCCTCCAGACTGATATGTGGTCACCTATCCACGGCTCTTAGGAGTTATAGGTGTATGTTCAAGACATAATAAAAAATCATAGTGTACTCCATAAAAAAACTTGTTTATTAAATAAAACAAATACAATTCACTCAAATGTCAAGTGCACTACAGAAACAAAGACGTATGTCTTCAAAGTTGTTCAATTTGAGAACTGCACCTTGTCACCGACTCTGGTGTGTTCTGGCCGCCGGGTGCATGGATGCGCTCATCAATCCTTGCATGTGCTAGTCTCACGTACAAATCCAAAAATCTAGTACTCTGTCACCGGCTCCTTGCCCTTACATGTTATGCGAAAAAGTGAGTTTGGCAAAGGGATTGGGAAGCAGTGATGTATGCCAAAGTAGATTCTGTTTTTGTTTGTTGTCAAGTAAACCTACTGGCATCCGAAATGGCACACCCCTGGTGTTGGCTAACTGCTGTGCATCCATATCAATATAACAATGTAGTGTAAGAAGCTATAATAGTACAAAGCGATACACATGAAAACATGAATACATTCGTTATTAATTGTAATTGACATTAAAGGGATGAAAAGGTTTGATTTAAAAAATTTATGGACAGTTAATTCCTTCACTAACTAATCTATGTGGGCCAATATTGTCCAAAGGAGCCCGTGGTTCTCCAGTGTGGACCTAAATTGTTGTACCCACAAAGTGCTGTACTCATTTACATAATAAAAATAAACTAAATTAGCCCTTATAAAGCATTATATATATTAAAAATCATGATTAAAACAGTTACCATCAAAGTCCATGTTCAAACCTTTAAGTACCAAAGTTTTGAGTTCAAAAATTCATTTTGATTCAGTTTTGCTTAGAGTTTTAATTCAATCACTCCCCCTCCAATTTTTCTTATACTTTTCTATGCCCCAAAGTCACATTTTAGATGGGTCTTTATTGTGATATTCCTCAAAATGTAATAAGTTATGTTTTTGAAAACCTATGGATATATATCATATGCGTGTTCCTTTATTCTTTTTGCCATAGTTCTTTTAGTTCTCCCAATATATTGGTATTCACATGGGAAAGATATGGCATATACAACCCCCTCAGTGTGACAGTTGATGGTCTGTAATCTTTTATTCTCTACCCGTGGAGAAAGATGTTTTTCTTTTTTTATTATTAAATTTGGTCCTTCTACAGGCATAACATCTACCACAGGCATAAAATCCTTTCATATTAAAAAAGGATCATGCAATTTTCTTTTTTACTAATTTGGTATCAAGTGTAGGGGTTCTGCGGTAGATGCATTTAGGTCGATGTTTATCATTTCTGAGTATTTGCCAGTGTTTTGTAAATATTTGTTTTATAGCTCTAAATTGTTTATTATAATCCAATAGCACTGCCAAATTGAAATCAGCTTTCTTTGATGTTCCTTATCTTGGATTAGAGGCTGTCTATCATGTTTACCTATCTGTTCAATCTGTTCTTTCTGTTTCTATCGTTTCCTCATAACCTTTGTCTATTTACATCTTGCTAATATGTCGGGTTGTTTATAATCTATTTGTTGAGTACAGTTTCTGTTGATCTTCAATAATTGTCCTTTAGGGATATTCATTAGCCACACATTATGGTGGCAGCTATCTGTAGGGATATAACTGTTTCTATCCATGGATTTGAAGTATATGCAGGTACAGTATGTAATTACCAATGGTGTTTAAAAATCTCCAAATCCAAAAAGTGGATCTTCTCTGTACTGACTTCCCAGGTGAGTTGTATGTTTTTTGAGTTAATATTAAGTCCTGATGTAAACCTCATAAGCTTATCTTCTCTTCCCCTCCAGATAACTATAATGTCATCAAAAAATCTGGATTAGTGTATTAGATCCTTTGGTGGGTATTTGTATATCACCTCCTCCTTTGATTTTGCCATAAACAGGTTGGCAATACTGGACTCAAACTTCACGCCCATTGCCACCCATTTTGCCTGCTTGTAAAACTAATTGTTATACCAAAAATAATTATGGTCTAAACCAGTGTTTCTCAACCTCTTTTCTGTCAAGGCACCCTTTAAAATACTAAGATGTGGTGCCTCAAAACTGTTCATAATTTTAAAAGGGAACCCCATTCTAAAATGTGAAAAACTATTCTAATAGTTTTATATAACGCAGCAACATCCACACACATGTAGGACACCCAACATCAACATTAGAAGTGATTTATTCTTCCAAAGCAAATACACTTTTGCACACTGGTACTGACTAGTATTCCAATGTTTCCCTTCTCCCTCAGTTTTTATCCATCACTGAGCTAATGTGACCCCAGCACTGATGGAGAAAGGCAGGGGAGGGTCAAACTAGGATGCTGTGCAGGCAGCTGACAACCTCCTTATCAACTGATGATGTCATTGGTTGTCAGGATGCCGGCGGCTAGAAGGTTGTAATGGTGCACAATGAAAACCTGTGGCTTTGTGTAACTAAGAGGCAGGCTTGTTCCACCTGCTGGCTTGTATAAAAGTTTTGGGCAATTTTTAGACATTCTGCCAAGGCACCCATGAAGAAACCTCAAGGCACCCTGGTTGAGAAATCTGAGAGATCTAAACAAACATTTAAACACTTCCAAATATACTTCTTTTGACATCTGCATAAATTTGAATCCTTTTCCACTGCTCATTTAGCCACAACAACAGCATGATTATGGTCTATAAGGGTATATAGGGATCCTACATCCTCTGTGGCAAATGTTAGATTGTAAACATTAATTAAATTATTTACTTCTTGTAATAAATGCTTTGTATTTTTTAAGTATGCTTTCGTTTTTTTTGGACTAGCGGTTGTAGGAATTGGTCAACAAAATTTACCTAGATGTTCATTGTCTGACCCTGTTCCAATTAGGTGTCCTGGGGGTTTTACTTTATCTTTAAGGGATTTTTGGAACATTTTATATTACTGGAGTTTTCTATGGAGTACTACTAATTTTTATTATATCTTGAACATACACCTATGACTCCTGAGAGCCGTGGAAAGGTGACCACATATCAGTATGGAGGAAGGTCTACCATTACCCAGAGTGAAAAATGGTAGCAGTGATACATAAAGTGATGTTATGCATCTATTCCACTTGGATGAACTGGTGTGGTGTACCTTAAGAAGATTTATACTAAGGACTATTTCACTTTCATTCCCAGTTTTTAATCATATTTGTGTAATCACATGTGAGAAACATTTATATTATCACATGTTTTGATGTAATTATTTCAGCAGTCTGTATTTAGCTTATTTTTATGTGTAGCGCTGTTTCACTCTGTGCAGAGTGTCCCCAATAGCTCTGTTCTATCAGGAGATGAAATGGGGAACGTGGAAGAAGGGGATGAGCAGAGAAGACAGGATCAAACAACCTTTTTACACAATGCAGAGGATTAACCCCTTAAGTTCCACAGTGAGTAAAACAAGCATGCTAGTATATTTATGGGAAATTTCCACCTCTCCACAATGAATCTATAAGTAATTTTCCTTTTTAGACCCATAAGTATGGGAGTATATTCATGGGTAATTTCCACCTCTCCATAATGAACCTATCAGTATTTTTCCTTTTCAGACCCATAATTATGGGAGTATATTCATGGGTAATTTCCACCTCTCCACAATGAACCTATCAGTATTTTTCCTTTTCAGACCCATAATTATGGGAGTATATTCATGGGAAATTTCCACCTCTCCACAATGAACCTATCAGTAATTTTCCTTTTCAGACCCATAAGTATGGGAGCATATTCATAGGTAATTTCCAACTTTCCACAATGAACCTATCAGTAATTTTTCTTTTTCAGACCCATAAGTATGGGAGTATATTCATGGGTAATTTCCACCTCACCACAATGATAGAACCAACTACTTTATAAAAAACACAATCAGACCCTATATATTCTTAGTGAACATCCACGACAATCACCAATCTTGTCTCCAAATATCACCCAAACCGTCCTCTCCGCTCCTCCCACGACCTCCTGCTCTCTAGCACCCTTGTCTCCTCCTCCCATGCTTGTCTCCAGGACTTTTCAAGAGCCTCCTCCATCCTCTGGAACTCTCTACCTCAATCTATCAGACTATCGCCTACTCTGCCCCCTTTTAGACGATCTCTGAAAACCTATCTCTTCAGGGAAGCCTATCCTGCCTTCAGCTAATAATGGAATCTTCTATTCCTTCTACCAGTCCATTCCCCGCAGTTATCACCTTTTGTACCACCAGCCCCTTCCGCTTAGATTGTAAGCTCCAAGCAGCAGGGCCCTCCTAACCCTCTTGTATTGTTGCTGTATTGTCTCCCTTTATATTGTAAAGCGCTGAACAAAGTGTTGGCGCTATATAAATCCTGTATTATACGGTAATAATAATATTAATAATAATAAGCCAAACAGGAAGGGAATCCTATGCTGCCATGTTTATGTGTTAGGTAAGGAAAAATACTGATCGGTAAGTATATCATTTTTGTTTTTTCTGATAAAAGCATGCATGCATACTCATGGAACAAAATAAAAAAAATACACCAGGTAGGAAATGCATGTAAAATGTATTAATAAGAATTAAAAAATGTATCTGCCAAACCTAATCGAGGCTGCAGGATCTACTCTGTAGAGCGCCATTAAAGTTCCATATGACGATCACTACTGCCTTGCATATTTCTTTTGGGGAATTCCCTTTATATATTTCCCAAATGCTTGCAATAGCTCTTGCTGAGTGTGTATCTTCCTTGGGGATCATTGACTCCTCTTACACTATACATTTTTCAAGTTAGCTTCACCAACCAGATGGCTATGAACCTGGAAGCAGCTATCTGATCTTTGCAGGCTCCTGATGGGAAGATAAAATGGCTATTAGAAGTCTCTGTTATTTTTAAAGATAAACTTGAAGTATGTATAGCCCACATCTAAGGTGTAGTTGCATCCTCAGAAGTGCTTGGACACGTTGGTAATACAATTTCCTGGTTAACATGAAATGAAAACATAACTTTAGGTCTGAAATGAGGAGGAGGAGGATGTCGAACCACTCTGTCTTGAAGGAAACTGGGAAAACAGATACATTGAGTGAGTAGGTACAGTATGTGCAAATAGGCAGCGGCCCAACTTACCAAAATCATTCAGGCATTCATGCGTACCGTGTGGATTGTGGATAATGGAGTGGAGTGATTCCATTCAAAACGAGGGCTTGGAATGTTTTTGTTTAGCTTTTTCAGTCCAAGACTAGCCAGAAGCCTCCTAATTTTTTTGTACTAAGGAAATATGGGAGTAGAAACCCTTTAATCTGTTTCCTCAGAACTGGTTTAATGGTTTTCTGAGATAAAAAGAGTTTGTGCATTGAATGTATTGCTTCTGATCTAAGAGTGGTATCCTCTTAACAACAAAATGAGCCATTCAGGGTAATGTTTGAAATCCCATGAATGGCCTTCCTTGGTTGTTTTTTCGACCCATGGATCTGTGATATTTGAACCTACTGTGTCAGTCTGGAAGCTTTGTGTTTTGCTAGTTTTAGGATGGAAAGCGGAAAAACTTTCCATAATTTCCTAAGCACCTTGACCATACTGTAAGATCTTGCATCTCTAAAGTACTAATTAGTTGTCTTTTGTCTTCAAATGAATGATAGTGTTTACTTCTTTGTTCTTGGAGAATAATATCAGATTTTCCCACCTTAGCATTTGAGATTGCAGCATCCAACTTGATAAAGAAGAACCATCAAAAGGAACTTTGCATCAATTGCTTTAGGATTGGGATTCAGTCAGCCATGACCTAAGGTTTTTTGGCTATGACTGCAGAAAACATTGACCTTGTGGAACATCTCAGGGCACTGATAGCTGCCTTGCCTACAAAACCATTTGCTAGTATAGTCTGATTTAAGGCTCTGATAAATTCATTGATATCATTTCGTGTCTTTAAGGCTGAAGGTTGTTTTCCCATTATCTTATAGCCCTAACATCTGAGGAAAGTGCAGTGACTGGCTTATAGGCACTACCCTAAAGCAGTGAGATCCATATTTTATTTTTCTCATGGAACTACAACTGTGGTTATAGGATTATAACTTTTATTTTTTAATGGTTAAACTGGATGGACTTTTATCTTTTCAGCCAGACTAACTATGTAACTATACCCCTGTACAAATCGTTAGTAGCATCTGGAATATGCAGCTCAGTTTTGGGCACCAGTTCACAAAAAGAACACTGGGGAACTGGAGAAAGTACAGAGAAGGGCAACCAAACTGATAAGAGAGTGGGCAGCACAGTGGCTAAATGGTTAGCACTTCCGCCTGGCAGTACTAGGGTCGTCAGTTCAAATCCCAACCACGGCACCACCTGCCTGGAGTTTGCATGTTCTCCCTGTGCCTGCGTGAGTTTCCTCCGGGTTCTCCAGTTTTCTCCCACACTCCAAAGACATGCTGATAGGTTAATTGGCTCCTGTCTAAATTGGCCCTAGTATGTGTATGTATGAATGTACGTTAGGGACTTTAGATTGTACGCCCCTTGAGGGTTAGGGACTGATGTGAATGATACAATATGTATGTAAAGCGCTGCGTAAATTGACGGCGCTATATAAGTACCTAAAATAAATAAATAACAGGCATGGAGGAGCTCAGCTATGAGGAAAGATTAGAGGAACTGAATTTATTCTCTCTTGAGAAGAGGAGATTAAGGGGGGATATGATCAACATGTATAAATACATCAGTGGTTCATATAGTGAATTCGGTGTAGAGTTATTCACCCTGAGGTCATCACAGGGGACAAGGGGGCACTCTTTACGTCTGGAGGAAAATAAATTTAATCTCAAAACACGGAAAGGTTTCTTCACAGTAATGAGCTGTGAATATGTGGAATAGACTCAAGAGTTGGTTCTGGCCAGTTCAGTGGATTGCTTTAAAAAAGGCCTGGATTATTTTTTAGATACAGAATACAACTGAATACTAATCTTTCTAGGTAAAGTTGATCCAGGGAATATCCGATTGCCTTTTGGGGGATCAGAAAGGAATTTTTTTTCCCAGCAGGTGCAAATTGGGTCGTGCTTTGTTGGGGGGGTTTTTTTGCCTTCCTCTGGATCAACTGTGGGTATAGGATTATAATTTTTTTTTTTTTAATGGTTGAACTGGATGGACTTTTGTGTTTTTGCAGCCAGACTAACTATGTAACTAACTTTGGACATTCCTGCATCTTGCATAGGGAATGTTAGATGGGTAGCTAGTCTCATCCTTTCTGTGTCTATTGGAGGAAAAATCCAATTGGAGGAAAAATGTCCTCTTTTGTTAAAAGTATATATTTTGAAAAAAAAGCTTCTTTACTGATGGCTTTTTATTCACTGTTCAACATATCTAACTCTATGGGGTGCATTTGGCCATTATGATACTTAGCATTGTCTAATAGCCAAGTGAAGCCTTTTCCATTTTAAATCAATGCAAAAACAGTCAACCAACACAGGAAATAGCCTAACATTAATTTTTTTGCTCCAGTAGCACAGAACATGCACTTTCACTGGGCGAATTGCCATGCAAATTTCTTTATAAATACACCCCTATGTTTTAAAATTTTAATTGGTTCTTTAACTGCAATGACAAAGTGTTGGATAAGAGTGAAATCAATGTTTCTGAGGTGATGGTTGGGTGTCTGAAATTTTTTGTGCAACAGAAATTGATGAACCTGCTGCTGATATAGATGGCTGAGGAGCGGGCTGCTGAAGGGCAGTGATTACTGCCCAAATTTAGAGGATAATGCTGTACATTCTAACATATCATGGACATCAACCCTGCATTATCAGTTTTACAATCTCTCAATACCACTGAGAAGAAACTTGAACTGACTAATTTATCCAAAAGCTAAAAGCAGTCACATGCCCAGCATTTCTTATCTGTTGGGTAATCTTTCCAGTGTGACTGTGAGGCATTACCATTACTAGAATAAGAGCTTGCCCTGCTGTGAGATCTGGAATGATGGCTACCTGACCTGGAGTATGACCTCTAATGATATTGATGTGGACGTAAAGTATCAATGGGTCTTGATGAGCGAAATGCAGTGGAGAGCTGTAAAAGTAATTATTGCTACTTTAGTATCCCAAATAAACTTTATTAAAAAAAGTTTATACTGATTCAATAGGGGAAGGATTTATATTAGATATGGACTATGTGGGCAACGAAATAGATACATCAGAATCCTTGTACAACTCAAAGTTTGAAATTCCACTGATAGGTTAGATACATACCAGAAGGTTGACAATCAGAGATCTGAGGGTTCAGTGGGAGAGAAAGTGGCACTCAGATCCCCCCAATGACCACTGTTCAAACGGAGCAATGCACTGTCCTGCCGCTCATTTCAGAGACCTACAGTGTCCTCCTCCCTCAATTCTTGGTGCAGGCATATCCAGCGCAAGTTGCATAAAGGGCAGAAGAAACATCAGACGGGAGCCCTGAAGTTATAAATAAGTGGAATGCTTGCCTGTGCATTCAACCACCAATCAATGCCATCATCACAAGCAGTTGAATTAGCCATACTATGCTGCCTTTCCTAGAGCCACCATACTACCTGAGGACCCTAAGGATATCCAGGGACCCTCAATAAGGGCATGTTAGGATCAGAACATGACGGCTTTGTGACAGACCCAACCGGGACAGGGGCTTTTGCAGGGGACTAGGGACTAGCCTTTTACCCACTTATTATGGCCTATGGAGGAGACGTGGGGATTTTGTCTGCTTCTCCCACTCAAAGAATGGAAAAGAACTCAGTTCAGCCTCTGATCACATGGAGAGAGCAGATCATTCTCTAATGATGGACAACAACTTGATGAACGCTGAGAGCAAGGCTTAGATTAATTTTGTGAACAAAGATAATAAAGCTTCCCTTCTGGAGTGAATGGAAAGGTTTAATATGAATCTTGTACAGGGTCATAGTCATAGGAAATAAGGTGGCCTTCCTGCAGACTGGGTTGGAGAAGCTCCTTAACTTGGGGTAGAAATATCTATCAACAATCTCCCTCAAGAAATCTATGAAGATAAAATAATTCCACTTTTTCAGGCTGTTGGAACATTGTATAAGTTTTGTCTTATGATGACTTTTCTAGTGGACAGATTACACAAGTGAAAGACAGCACGTGTAATGTACTTTGTGTATCCAGGGCTGTGGACTTGTTGCCAGACTGTCTGGGTGGGTTTCCTGACTAATCAAAGCTTGTCTGGGTGCCTGATTTTTGATTAGCTTACTGTTTAATTAGATCATTGTTTAATTAGGTTACGGTTAGCTACTAGCTGTTCATTGGATGTACTGATGATATTATTGTTTAAATTTTGCATTGTTTAGGATAATATGATCATGCTCATATCTGATTTTGTGTGGTGTAAATTCTGTGTGGATTTTCTATAAAAATTGTTCCTGTTTGCACCTAAGCTAGTGTCATCTAGTTCTTGGGTGCAATTTCCAGTTATAATACTTTGCTCCTGTGTTCCAGCGGCTAGGAAGCAGCTTTTTGGCAGATGCACCCAGTCGGGTGTTAGGAATCCGTCACAGACTTCAACCAGGCTGGCAAGAGTGCAAGACCTGAGCCTGTTAAGGGCAAAACATAAATGTTCATCCTAGATGGAAGAGCAGTCTAATTATTATATTATTATACAGTATTTATATAGCGCTAAAAGGTTTGCTCAGCGCTGTACATTATGGTACTTTTATTTATAGAGTATTTAGTCCTACCATTGTGGAGAAAGCAGAATTACAAATAAGTATGCTATTAAGCTTGTGTTAGGAAACATATTTATTATTTTTACGACGCAATGAATATAAATACTGTATAAGGTACTTATAAAATGCTAAATCTATTAAAGTTGGTTTAGGCGGTACACCTGCTTATGCCTGTTACAATTAATAACTGTACTGTTACCCAATGAACCATGGTTTTATTTTTATTCTTTGCTGTTATACTATTTCCATTAGGACAAGCAAATCTGCTGACCTTTTATCCCGATGCTCATTGTTATGTCCTTCTCAGTGACCCTCAAACCTTAGTCCTGGAAATCGTGAGGACTCTTCTGTTGTTTGCCTGATATTTTACCAATGTTTAGTTTTAATCTCTTTTTTTTTTCTCTTCCTTTAGGTACCCTCTACTAATCCTCATGCAATGGGGAGGGCACATCAGGTACGCTTCCTCGCCACATTATTCTGCAGCTCAAGGTCAGCAAGTAATCCGGATTGGGTAAGGTGGTCAGGTTTATGTCTTTGCACTAACTACATATTGTTTCATCCTGTGTAATGCCAAGGGGCTAAACTCAAATCTAAAAAGTAATCTAACATTTCAAGATGTCAAAAGCCTGTATGCTGACATAACGCATGTACAGGAAACTATTTCCAACTTGGTGAGCTCAGATGATAATCCAAATCTACAAGCAAACATAGAGGTCTGTTTATCAATATATTTATCCAAGATTCACTCAATTTTTCTAATTAAATGAAAAATATGTGAATCTTGGGTGAAAATGATGTGAATCTTGAGTGGAATAGTGTAGTGCATATTCACTTCTCTGGTAGCCTGTGGCCTCTGCCATATTATTATTATATTATTATACAGTATTTATAAAGCGCCAATAGTTCGCTCAGCGCTGTACAATACAAAGGGGGACAGAACATGTGACGGAACAATACCAATACAATGCAAAACATGAGGGGATTGAGGGCCCTGCTCTTTCAAGCTTACAATCTAGGAGGGAGGGGATGGTGGCACAGGAGGAGATAGCTGTGGGGGATGGAGTGGTAGGAAGAGTGGAGGAAGTCAGTCAAGTTAGCAGGGGGGGGTAGGCTTCCCTGAAGAGGTGGGTTTTCAGGGTGCGCCTAAAGGAGTAGAGAGTAGGTGATAATCTGATGGGTTGGGGCAGGGAGTTCCAGAGGATGGGTGACACCCTGGAGAAGTCCTGGAGGCGGGCATGGGAGGAGGAGACTAGAGAGAAGGAGGTCTTGTGAGGAGCGGAGTGTGCATGCTGGGCGGTACTTGGATATTAGGTCAGTGATGTAGTTCGAGGCAGTATGGTGGACAGCTTTGTACGTCAGTGTTAGGATTTTGAATTTGATCCGTTGCGTAATCGGAAGCCAGTGGAGGGATTGGCAGAGGGGGGTGGTGGAAACGGAGCGGTTGGAAAGGTGAATGAGTCTGGCAGCCGTATTCAGGATCGACTGAAGCAGGGATAGCTAGCGGCGAGGCAGGCCAGTGAGGAGGGAGTTGCAGTGGTCGAGTATTCAGAATTTTAGGAAAAATTCAGTAATCTCTAGAAGGTTTTCTTTTGTTGCCTTCACATACAGCACTATGCCATGCTTCTGTTGCACTCCAAGCTAATAACCTTTGAATAGACCTATATTGCCAGGCAAGTTGGTGCTGGAGGCATTGGGGGTTGAAGTAAGGTATTAAGGGTAGAAAAGAATTAACAAAGCTTGTATAAGAGGATTTTGGTGAGAGTGGCGTCGTAGGTTTGTTTAGCAGTATGGAGGCAGGGGTTGTATTTGAGAAGGGCAGATCTGTAGAGAGTAAACTCTTGCAATGATTTTGTTTTTTGCTCAAGAGCACGGCTGCATCTCTTAAGACTTCTGGAGTCATCTGTTTGCCAGGGTTGTAGCAGTCGAAGCCTGGTTCAGCGTGCAGAGAGAGGAGCGAGTGTGTCCAGGAAAGATGACAGTAAATTGTTATAGGCAGAAGTGGCCAGGTCTGGGCAGGACAGGGGTGCAAAATGAATCTGAGCCCTAACCCTAAATCTAACTCTAACCTTAACTCAAAGCATAACCCTAACTCTGTCATACTTTCCTTCTGGCAAAAAATTGCAAAGCACATAAAAAAGTGTAAAAAATGCAAAATTCCCCAGAATAAAATCAGCAACTGAAACCTGCATAGATGTGAACTTGGATTAATTGAAAATGATGTTTTATGTCCCTACACTCCAGTTTTCAGTTATGCTGTCATAATGAAGTGACAGCCACACCACTCAGAACAAGTATTCTTACACAGCCTTGTAAACTGAGGAAGATAAAGTGTATCTTAGACCAGGTCTGTTACTGAGTGCTGATTACAGAGAGCACTGGGTGTTACTCTGCTGCCTATTAGACTGAACAGTTATATTTAGACACCCTGCCCAACTACTGTAAAGGGAATTCATCAACAAATGTATGAAACTGAAGGCTCTTGGTACAATGCATATCAGACTGCATATCTACTTCTGAGTCTTTTATTGGGCTTTAATTATTCTTACTGTTCCTTTCTGGATTTGTAAGCTGTGTTGAACTGTATTTACTCTCTTCCAAATCACACAAAGGTTACCATTCATAGGGATTGATTTACTATAGGCAAATATTCTGTTCACTTTGCAAGGGAAGTTGTACTTTACAAAGGGATTATCCCCAGAGGTTAGTGAATGAAGTTAAACTCTACTGGCTTCCATCATCCAAACATGTGCAAGTGAAAATGCTGTTTTTTTCTATTTTCCTTGTATGTGGTTAGGTATTGTTTTCATTGACTAAGCTATGTGGATAGTGTCTTTGGGATCCTTTATTCTCAACAGCTTGCTGATCTTTATCACTGATTTCTAGCAGTCACTGCTGCTCAAGGACTGGACTGAACTGTTGTTCATGTTAGGTAGCAACCTGACCCTTTAACAAATGTTGTGCCATTCTGTGATACTTCATACCGGATATGCAGAGGAGACCCTCTTCCATTACTGCTGACTGCTGGATTTGTACAAAAGAAAAAAAACTATTGTGGTTGATTTGTTTTTCCAGTTCGTTGTTCTTTTCTTTCTAGGACTGTACCTAGTAACATGCTTGTGGCTAAGATCTGTGGGGCCTGTTGAACCTTGGTGCTGGAAAAACCAACAAAATACTTTATGGTGGTGCACTCAAATGTATTTATTTATTTTATTTATTTCAGGTACTTATATAGCGCCGTCAATTTACGCAGTGCTTTACATATATATTGTACATTCACATCAGTCCCTAACCCTCAAGGGGCATACAATCAAAGGTCCCTAGCTTACATTCATACATACACATACTAGGGACAATTTAGACAATTCACCTACCAGCATGTTTTTGGAGTGTGGGAGGAAACCGGAGTACCCAGAGGAAACCCACGCAGGCACAGGGAGAACATGCAAACTCCAGGCAGGAGGAGTACAATAAAAACTCAACAATGGTGATCTAGGTTATATTGACCTCTACTGTTTGCTTGCAGGACAACTGAGACCATTCACATGTATGCAGGGCTGCTGAGAGAAACCATGGGGCCCCACACAGCCAACCTGACAAGCCCTCCCCCCCCCCTTAAAAAAACACTGTGTACTATGCTTCAGTTATGAATGAACATAGTGAGTGATCAGTACTGATCACTCATTGTGCTCAATCATGATACAAAGAGGCAGGAAAATATTTACCAGGCCCTTCCCCAACTCTCCATTCTTAAGAATCCTATTGTGTGCTTGCATCTTCCGGAAGAAAGGAGAGGAGGGAGGCTGGTATCACTGTGTGGGTTGGGGGCACACAGGGGGCCTGGACAGCAAGGTGAAACGTATAATGCAAAGGGAGGATGATGGGTGTGGTGGGGGTAAATTACTGGAACCGATCCCCTGTAGGACTCTCTCTTTAGCAGCTGCCAGCGGGAGGGAGAGGAGAAGAAACCAACTTTCAGCTGCTGCAGAGAGAGTCATACAGGGGATCGGTTCCAGTAATTGCCCCCTGCCGTGCTGATCACCCTCCCTGACCACATCTGATTCACCTAGCTGCCTGGGCCCCCTTGCTAGCCTGGTCCCTGTACAGGAGGCTGGTGGTACCTCCTTTCCATGGCTCTGCATGTAAGCATTGTGCTGATAAACCTAATCTTGACTGATAATCTTCTCTGTCTTGCTAGCTTCACATGTAAATTGGTTTATGCCGTATTGTTACATAAACTGCGTGCATGTAGTTGATCTGATGCATGAGATTGTGTTCTGTTATTCATATTTCAAATTGACCACCATTTTCCACCTTGAAGATATTTTCTTGTAATGGAAATACTTCAGAAGTAAAATGTAATACTGGGTGAAAACCTGACTACTGTAACAGTTTTTTTGTAACATATGCATGTAGGTTGGTCATGATGTAATAGATAACATTAGGCCAATAATGACTATATAATCACTTTCAGCCTGGGTGCTTTTATGTAAGATCCTTTATTGAAATTTTCAATAAATGTTTGGGAATTTTATTTGTGTTTAATTGGTGCCTTCAAAACCCCAGTTCATGACTCTTCCTTTTTTAAGGTGTTCCTAACATATTGCTCTATATCAAATATGTTATTGCACTGTTTATTTTTTGGCCAATAGGTGGTGATACACTTCAGAAAATAGCTTTCTTGACTTATACCTCAGTGCTACATCTCGTTTATATGCCATTAATTGACTGGAGGATCATCTCCGCAGAGGTAATGCACCAATATTGGATTGTGATGTGTATGCTGCCCTTTTGAATCTGTTTTCTTGTAGGTGTCTACTGATAAGATATCTGCACTTCAGCTGGAAGTTTAATGCACTAAGATTGTTTATTGATGTAATTAATCTTTGTGATTAGCTAGTGGTAGGTGTGACAGACCCAACCAGGACAGGGGCTATTGGAAAGGACTAGGGGCTAGATTTCTACTCACTGATTATGGCCCATGGAGGAGACCAGGGATTTTGCCTGCATATCAGAGCATGGAAAAGAGTTCAGCTCAGCTTCTGATCCCATGGAGATAGCATATCATTCTCTAATGATTTACAACAACATGATGAACGCTTAGAGCAAGGCTTGGATTAATTCTCTGAATAAAGACAATAAAGCTTCCTTTCTGGAGTGGATGGAAAGGTGCAGTATTGATCTGGTACAGCTTAATGGTCAGAGGAAATATGGTGGCCCTCCTGCTGACTAGGTTGGACACACTCCTCCACTTGGAAAATAAATATTTATCATCAATCTCCCTCAAGAAATCTATGAAGATAAATTAATTCCATTTTTTCAGACTGTTGGGTTGATGAGTTTTGTCTTATGATGACTTTTCTAGTGGACAGATTACACATTTGAAAGCCAAACACCTGAAAGAAAGCATGTAGGTGTCGGACTGTCTGGGGTGGGCTCCCTGACTGGTCTGGGTACCTGGCTGTTGATTAGATTACTGTTAATTGGATCACTGTTTAATTTGGTTACTGATAGCTGCTAGCTGTACTGTTAGATGCACTGATGATATTACTGGTTAAAGTTTGCATTGTTTAGGATCATGGGATCAGGCTCTTTTCAAATTTTGTGTGGTATAGGGTTAAGGTTAGTGTGAACTTTTTGTGAATTGTGTGAGTATTTTGTGAATTATGTGAATTTTCAATAAAGCAGTTCCTGTTTGCACCTAATCTAGTGTCATCTAGTTCGTGGGTGCAATGCCCAGCTATAATCCCTTGTTCCTGTTTTCCAGCGATGAGGAAACAGTACTCTGAAAGAAGCACCAGGGGGTTGCCAAGTAGTCCGTCACTGTAGGTTCTACCAGATGGGCTGTATATTAACATGTGACAGTAAGAGTACCTGCCGTGTGGTGGCAGATTGCCTGATGACATCTTCATTTGCTCAAATGTGAAGTATTTTGCCATGTTCAAAGGTTTTTTTCTATGTGGAATGCCACTTGCTAGTTGTAACTATATCAATGTTATTTCCTTTCCCTATCCCCTTTGTTATATCAGGATACTTCGATCTTGGGAGCAAATTCTTTATGTGGTTTTCCAGACCATGAGGACAGCCATATTTTTAGGGGGGGGGGAGGGTGGACATAGTGCCCTTCTTACGTTAGACTGCCAGGGAAATTTAGTTTTGGGCTCTGTTGCAGTGAATGGAGAAGTGACTGATTATGTAGGTCTGCTGAGGGTTTCCTGAGTTGAGACTTGGATTCCTTCCTCCTGCCTCTGGAAGTTTTCAGAGCATAGAGTTGGGATATTCAAATGATCAGTTGAATATTTATCACGCCCCAGCCAATCCCTGAAAGGATGTGTCCAGGAGGTTGCTGGGGAGATGATACATGTGCAGGAGACTTGAACAAAGTGTTCTTTCCCTCAAGGGAGGGCTCCAGTCTCCTGGGGGGATGTTGCCCCTGGGAGACAGTCAAAGAGACAAGAATCTGCAGTCTAGGCCTCAGCAGCTGTTGGGCTGAGGACCTGGAGAAGATTGCTAGAGGATCACATTTGTTGGCGGGTACTACTCTGAAGTCCTGGGTCTGGAGAAGTTGCTTGTTATCTCCCTGACTAAGGACCTACCTGAGGATGCTGGATGGCAGACAGCTCCTGGGACACTGAGTAAAGACCAACTCATCTACGAAGTGGTAGGCCATGTAAAATGACAGAGTGGGGTCAGCGCATGCTGAAGCACACAGTGCGCAGAAGTCGCCAACTGTCTGCCAAGTCAATAGCTAAAGACCTTCAAACTTCATGTGGCCTTCAGATTAGCACAACAACAGTGCATAGAGAGCTTCATGGAATGGGATTCCATGGCCGAGCAGCTGCATCCAAGCCTTAGATTACAAAGTGAAATGCAAAGCGTCGGATGCAGTGGTGTAAAACACACCACCACTGAAGCAGTGGAGACGTGTTCTCTGGAGTAACAAATCATGCTTCTCTGGCAATCTAATGGCCTGGGTTTGGCGGTTGCCAGGAGAACGGTACTTGCCTGACTGCATTTTGTTAAGTGTAAAGTTTGGTGGAGGGGGGATTATGGTGTGGTGTTGTTTTTCAGGGGTTGGGCTTGACCCCTTAGTTCCAGAGAAGGGAACTCTTAAGCCGTCAGCATACCAAAACATTTTGAACAATTTCATGCTCCCACTTTTGTGAGAACAGTTTGGGGATGGCCCCTTCCTGTTCCAACATGACTGCACACCAGTGCACAAAGCAAGATACATAAAAACACGAATGAGCGTGTCTGGAGTGGAGGAACTTCACTGGTCCTGACCTCAACCCGATAGAACACCTTTGGGATGAATTAGAACGGAGACTGTGAGCCAGGCCTTCTTGTCCAACATCAGTGCCTGACCTCACAAATGCGCTTCTGGAAGAATGGTCAACCATTCCCATAGACACACTCCTAAACCTTGTGGACGGCCTTCCCAGAAGAGATGAAGCTGTCATAGTTGCAAAGGGTGGGCCAACTCAATATTGAACCATATGGACTAAGACTGGGATGCCATTAAAGTTCATGTGCGTCCCAGTACTTTTGGCAATATAGTGTAGATGTAATGTTGACATGTCTGAGTAAAGAAATGGGTCACAAATGCAGAAAGTGAGGTTCTGAGATAGATTTACCTTGCTCCGGTACAACGTGTGTCTGTCTGCTTTAATCCCTAGACATCCAGATCATTTCTAATAATGCTGCTAATTGTTGAACTATGAGTAAACATGGTACATGGACAAAATTACTCTACAGAAAGATCGTACTTCTTGAAGATAACACATGCCATAAAAGTGGCCAGAGTAGTGTGGTGATCAAAAATTGCTTGGCTGATCAGCTAGTCTCTGCGTGTTGTTAAACGTCATAAATTTGTGCATAATGCTGTGTCAGGTTTTGGCCTTATTCTATCAGGCCTTTGTCTCACACTTATATACTGTCAGTTGCAGTGCTGAAAAGAAATTACATAACCTATTACAATCTTTCTGATGTGTATGATTAGACTTTGTACTTTCTTGCAATGTTTGCTAGGCAAGATACTGAGAGACACCTGGCTACTAGCCATTTTGTTAAATTTTAATCATCTTAATTGTTCTTGGAAACTTCTATTACCACAGTATCTGGAATGATCAGAGAATTTCAGGCATTCTATAGTGTTCTCTCTTTAGAAAACCTGTAGTGTTCTGGGAATCTAGTGTCATAGTGTGTGCACCCTGTGTTTTTTAAAAAACAAATTTTTCATGTAAATTGTGAAAACAGTTAAACATTTATTAAAAAAGCCCTCAAGTCCAAGATAGAAACTTTTTTTTTAAAGAATCTAAACAAAATAGCAATATTGATTTTGTGGTTAAAGGTAAACCCATCTGTAGCACGTAATGCCAAGCAGCAGCTATACAAGGAAATCAACTATTGGATGCATAAAAAAGGACTCATTGAATGCAAGTATGTAATGTATTGACTCTCTGTAAATGAGTTGTCTAGATGGTGAAGAGTAAATTTGGGTGCCACACCATAAAAAGGACAGAGGAAGTTTGATAAAAGTACAAAAATGCTTTCCTTTGGTGTGGGTTTTTTGTTTGGGGGGGGTGATTGCCAGCATTGTGTGCTATACGTGAAATACTCCTAACCTCTGCTGAACATCGTATACTGGGATTGCAGTGGCCAGGATTACATACTCCTGACTCCACAGTGAGCTGCACAATAATTACCACTTACTGTTGAATGTTGGCAATTACACTGTATAATAGATACACTCAAGGGCGGACTGACCATTTGGAAACTCGGGCACTGCCCGAGGGCCCGGGGTCAGTAGGGGGCCCCATGAGATGCCCCTGGTACCTTTTTCATAGGATTTTGAGTTTGGGCAAGGACACAGGGGCCCCATAATCCCCTATTGCCGGGGGCCCCATGAGCTGTCAGTTCGCCCCTGGATACACTTGACCACTACATTATGTACACTGGCTTCTACTCCGAACCACTGCACTCTGTATTTTATGTACTTCAGACCCCTGCATTCTACACTCACCGGCCACTTTATAAGGTACACCTTGCTAGTACCGGGTAGGACTCCCTTTTGCCTTCAGAACTGGCTTAATTCTTCATGGCATAGATTCAACAAGGTGTTGGAAACATTCCTCAGAGATTTTGGTCCATATTGGCATGAATTACTGTTGCCTTTCTATCATCTCAAACCAGTCTGCCCATTCTCCTCTGACATAGTTACATAGTTAGTCTGGCTGAAAAAAGACAAAAGTCCATCCAGTTCAACCATTAAATTAAAAAAAAAAAAGGTATAATCCTACACCCACAGTTGATCCAGAGGATCAATCACCAAGGCATTTTACCAGCTGCCACGCACTGAATATTTTCTCTTTTTCTCTGTACACCCTAGAGATGGTTGTGCATGAAAATCCCATTAAATTGGCAGTTTTTGCAATACTCAGCCCAACCAGTCTGGCACCAACAACCATGCCACATTCAAAGACACTTAAATACCCTTTCTTCACCCATTCTGATGCTCGGTTTGAACTTCACCATGTCTACATGCCTAAATGCGTTGAGTTGCTGCCATGTGATTGGCTCATTAGCAATTTGAGTTACCAAGCAATTGAACTGAACCTCTCCAAAACCTCTCCAAAACCAAGCTCCTAGTTTTCCCCCCCAACCTGCGCACCTCCCCCCCCCCCACTGACTTCTCCATCACGTCCAACCATGCCACCATCAAGCCCACCCCGCATGCCAGAGTACTTGGTGTCATACTAGACTCCAATCTATCCTTCCAGCCCAAGTCCAATCGCTAACAAACTCATGCAGACTCCACCTCCGCAACATCGCCAAAATACTCCCATTCCTAACCCCTGAAACTACTAAGCAGCTCATCCACTCCCTCATCATATCACGACTCGATTACTGCAACTCCCTCCTCACTGGCCTGCCTCACCACAGGCTATCCCCACTTCAGTCGATCCTGAATACAGCGGCCAGACTCATCCACCTTACCAACCGCTCCGTTTCTGTCACCCCCCTCTGCCAATCCCTCCACTGGCTTCCGATTGCCCAACGGATAAAATTCAAACTGCTAACACTGACGTACAAAGCTGTCCATAATTCTGCCCCAAACTACATCACCGACCTGATATCCAAATACCACCTTAAACGCACTCTCCGCTCATCACAAGACCTCCTTCTCTCTAGTTCCCCGATCTCCTCCTCCCATGCCCGCCTCCAGGACTTCTCCAGGGCGTCACCCCTCCTCTGGAACTCCCTACCCCAATCCATCAGACTATCACCCACTCTCCTCTCCTTTAGGCGCACCCTAAAAACCCACCTTTTCAGGGAAGCCTAACCCACCCTTTGCTAACTGCCGATCTCCTCCACTCTACCTACCACTCCATCCCCCACAGCTTTTACTCCCATACCACTATCCCCTCCCTTCTAGATTGTAAGCTCCAAGGAGCAGGGCCCTCGAACCCCTCGTGTTTCGCACTGTATTGTTATTGTACTGTCTCATGTATTGTCCCCCATTGTAATGTACAGCGCTGAGTGAACTGTTGGCGCTATATAAATACTGTGTAATAATAATAATATAATAATTGAACAGGTGTACCTAATAAAGTGCTCACATTTAGGAAATCTCTGAAAACCTATCTCTTCAGGGAAGCCTATCCTGCCCTAAGCTAATAATGGAATCTTCTACTCCTCCTACCAGTCCATCCCCCACAGTTACTACCTTTTTGTACCACTAGCCCCTCCCTCCTAGATTGTAAGCTCCAAGGAGTAGGGCCCTCCTTTCCCTCTTGTATTGAACTGTATTGTTGCTGTATTGTCTCCCCTTATATTGTAAAGCGCTGAGCAAACTGTTGGCGCTATATAAATCCTGTATAATAATAATAATAAGTGGCTGGAGAGTGTATATGCTATATTGTATTTACATGCTATTGACCAAAGTATTCATTGTCTCATCATTTTCTGATGGCTGAGTAGTCCATGACTATTTTAATGACTTCTTCTTTATGGTAGGCTCAGACAAAGTGTTTGCTTCCTGTCTATACTCTATGTACAGAAAGTCATATGGAATGGCAAGGTTTCCATTTTGAAGCCTAAAGTGTTAAGCCAGTATTTTTTTTCCTAGTTTTGGATGGTGTTGAGAAGGATTAGCACTCCTGTTGGGCTTTTTATGCTATCCAAGACTCTGTTAGGGCGATTGCTCAGCGCTATTGTGTTCTGCTGACAGGGAGCCTTCCCTGCTGGCAGAACACAATGATCACTGCTGGTGGCTATAGCCGGTGGCAGTGATTGCATAAATATAATCGGACAGGCTGGTTGTTCTGAAGTTAATTGATGCATCATCTTTAGTACAACCAGGCTGCTCATAGATGGATTGAATCTCAGCCGGTCCCTGCTGAATTGGCTGAGATTTGATCCATCTATGGCCAGCTTAAGGCTCCACTCTGTATGATTGTTCATTACATTACATATAGTTAATACATATACTGTACATATAGAAAATACATACATATTCATATAGAAAATATAGTTTTATATGTAAGTTCTACCCTAAAAGAACATTAACTTTCCCTTATTTCAGATATATAAAATGTAATTTTTGTGAGATTTAGGGTGTATAGTAGGATATTAATATCAATTAGCCGATATATTATATACATAGCAGTCACATTATCTAATCTTAGAACAGTGGTCTCCAAACTGTGGCCCGGGGGCTAGATGTGGCCCTTTGTTTGCCTTTATCTGGCCCTTAGGGCACTATTCCTCCCACTGACACCAAGGATGGGGCACTATTGCTCCAACTCACACCAATAATGGGGCACTATTCCTCCCACTGACATCAATAATGGGGAACCATTCCTCCCACTGACATCAATAATGGGGCACCATTCCTCCTGCTGACATCAATAATGGGACACCATTACTCCCGCTGACACAAATAATGGGGCACCATTCCTCCCACTAACACAAAAAATGTGGCACCATTCCTTCCAATTACACCAAAGATGGGGCACCATTCCTTCCAATTACAGTACACCAATGATGGGGCACTGTTCCTTCCAATTACAGCAATGATGGGGTACCATTCCTTCCACTTACACCAATGATGGGGCATTATTCCTTCCAATTACACCAATGATGGGGCACCATTCCTTCCAATTACACCAATGATGGGGCACTATTCCTCCCACTGATACCATCAATGCGGCACTATTTCTCTCATCAAATCCACAGACGGAACATTTTCTACTCCCACTGGCTACAGCCCAGCCCCCTAAAGCCTGAAAGACAGTAAAGGGTCCCTTGAATATGTATTAAATATATATCCAATGATTATAGATATTATATATCCTGATTAGCCTGACTTATAGTGGAAACACCATACAAGTTATATATAAAACAGATCATACATATATAATGAGTTGTATGACTAAGTAGCATGTAGGACATTTTGTTTTATAGAGCAGGGTGACAACAGTTCAATAACAACAGTCATAAACATATTTTCTTGGTATGAGGAACAATAGGTTAAATACCAGGACAGATGTCTTCTAACCTTGATGCGTGGGAGTCTTGACAAGAAGAGTTATCTACTGATCTTGGTGAAATCTAATATACAATATGTACAGGGTGGCATTATGATCTGATTTTTGGAGATAATTCACTGTAACACAGATAGTTCTATTGTTCAAAATAATATAAATAGAGTCTGTGAGTCCATATTTTTTGAACTTGCCTGAATTTCTTGTTTGCGGCCAGCCCAATAAACCTACCTCTTTGGAGTTTCAGTCCTTCATCAATTCTACTTCAGGTGCCATCATATATTTCTTGAAATCACTCTAAATCCTAGTCAGTTTTGAATCTGCTTTATCTGGCAACTATTACAATTTGCCACACTTAGGCCTCATGTACCAATTATTCTCAACAAAGGACACAGAGAACAAGTGTGGGGGGGGGGCAATAATGACATATTAACTGCATTTGCCAAATGAACCCCTTAAAATTCTTCAAATATATCAATAGTAATACTGTATACACTATATTGGGAAAAGTATTGGGATGCCTGCCTTTATATGCACATGATCTTTATTGGCATCCTGGTGTTAATCCATAGGGTTTAATATTGAGTTGGCCCACCCTTTGCAGCTATAACAGCTTCAACTCTTCTGGGATGGCTGTCCACAAGGTTTAGTAGTGGGACTTTGGGAATGTTTGACCATTCTTCCAGAAGCGCATTTGTAAGGTCAGGCACTGATGTTGGATGAGAAGGCCTGGCTCGCAGTCTCCGCTCTAATTCATCCCAAAGGTGTTCTATGAGGTTGAGGTCAGTACTCTGTGCAGGCCAGTCAAGTTCCTCCACCCCAAACTCACTCATCCATGTCTTTATGGACCTTGTTTTGTGCACTGGAGCGTAGTCATGTTGGAGCAGAAAGGGGCCATCCCCAAACTGTTCCCACAAAGTTGGGAGCATGAAGTTGTCCAAAATGTCTTGGTATGCTGACACCTTAAGAGTTCCCTTCATTGGAACTAAGGGGCCAAGCCCAACCTCTGAAAATCAACCCCACACCATAATCCCCCCTCCACCAAACTTTATACTTGGCATTCAGGCAAGTACTAATCTCCTGGCAACTGCCAAACCCAGACACGTCCATCAGATTGCCAGACAGAGAAGCATGATTCATCACTCCAGGGAACACGTCTCCACTGCTCTAGAGTCAAGTGGCGGCGTGCTTTACACCACTGCATCGGACACTTTGCATTGCACTTGATGTTGTAAGGCTTGGGTACAGCGGTTCGCCCATGAAAACCCATTCCATGAAGCTCTCTACGCACTGTTGTTGTGCTAATCTGATGGCCACATGAAGATGACTGTGGAATATTTAGTAGCAAGGAAATCTCACGGATGGACTTATTGCACAGATGGCAACCTATCACTCTGGAATTCACTGAGCTCCTGGGAGCGACCCATTCTTTCACAAATGTTTGTAGAAGCAGTCTGCATGCCTAGGTGCTTGATTTTATACACCTGTGACCATGGAGGTGATTGAAAAACCTGAATCCAATGATTTGGATGGGTGTCCCAATACTTTTGGCAATGTAGTGTATCTCTGCCTGTTGCTAATCAGCTTCATTTTGGGGATCTGTGTCTAGTGGATGCACAGATTCTTCAGATATGTTGTATTTGTGTGCTGTAACGGCCTATATAGAAAACAGATGTATGTGCAGAGCAGAAATGCAAAGCTGAACCAATGTACTGTAACTATACAAAAATATCAATACAGTGTCTAAACTTCAGCTTGAACTTCCTCAGAGACCAGTTTTCGGGGTAAATAAAGGGTAAATAAATTAACCCTTCAGTAACCAGTTTTTTAAAACATTAAAATGCATTAAATTCAAACTATGGACAAACAATTAATTACACTGATGAAATATATATATATATATATATACGAATTTGTAGCTTTGCGAGTCATATACCTCAACAAGCCTGTGTCTTTTTTCAACCTATGTAACACCTCAGCAACACAGAGCTGTCAGAACGATCACTATGCCGCTTTATTGTTTAGCTACTTAATTGATCACCTATCTGGTCATAGGATAGAGGTGAAGAGGGGTGAGTATGCTGATTTACTGCCACGTTAGCAGGGGGGAGGTGACTTAGGAAGCTACATTACTGTACCAAGAAATAAATGCATCACCTACCTGGCTGTGGAGTATGGCAGACATGTAAATTACAATACGGGCAGTAACATGGAGTTTGCATGTTCTCCCTGTGCCTGTTTGAGTTTCCTCTGGGTACTCCAGTTTCCCCCCACATGCAAAAGAAATGCTGATATGTTAATTGCCTTCTGTCTGAATTGACATGTATGCATTTCAGATAAGAACCTTAGATTGTAAACTACTTGAGGGCATGGACCTTTTGTGAATGTACAATATGTAAAGTACTATATAAATACCTGTAGTAAACAAAATATCACATCCTTCCGCAGATAAAACAGTATACATTTCTGAATCTAAAGTACACTGATACATTTGCAGGACAGCTTGTTCTGCTGAAAAATAACAGACTTACTGGCAGGATCACCAGATGAAAAAAAAAGAAAGAAAGCCTAAAAAAAAATGAATGCAGCCATCACATTTAACAATTGGTAAGCTGCAGTATAATAAATGTTTGCTTTTAGGTTTAATACTACCTTAAGGTGATACTATAGTTTTTTTTTTTTTCTTAAACGTGGTTTTGCACAGAGCAGCCCGCATCCTCCTCTTCTCGGGTCCCCACCAGTCTTCCTGGCCCCTCCGTCCTGTTGGGTGCCCCCACAGCAAGCATCTTGCTATGGGGGCACCCAAGCAGGCATGCTTCCAAGCCTCGGCTCTGCATGTCCAGCCACACACAAAGCTGCAGGTCGGCCTGCCCCCTCCCCCTCCTGATTGGCTCACTGGCTGCGCTTGACAGCAGCGGGAGCCAATGGCTCCCACTGCTACCTCAGCCAATCAGGAGTGAGAATCCGCAGAAAAGAAGCTTTCATGGATGTCGCTGGATCAAGAGGGGGCTCAGGTAGGTGTTAGTGGGAGCTAGAATTCATGAAGGTAAAAAACCTTGAGACTTTAGAACCACTTTACGTTAAATAACAATTTTATTTTTTTCTTGTACGCTTTTTGTTTTATACATTTATATATATATATTGTGGATATATACTAGTATGTATTGTATGTATACAGTATGTATACTTATACAGGCATGACTATCCGCCAAAACAAAACTCACACTGTGTCAACATTACAGAGCTCCCAGACAAATGGTGACATAACTACAGTATATTTATAAAATACATTAATGCAAAGACTCTTTTAAATTAAGAGGAAGTCTTTCTAAAGTAAGGGAGATGTTTCCCCTAACAGCTGTCACTAGAATAAATGTCCCCATGGTGTCCCCAGATGATTTTCGTTTTACTTCTGCTCTGGTGACAACTCAAAAATCTGGATTTTTCCTTCTTTACAGTAGCACTACCCCCTTAGGAGTTGCTGAAGTTTTGAGTCCCCCTATAGTCATGCACAGCCAGGCAACAAGCATTTTCCACAGACTTGCATTCCAGAGACAGTAAACAGTCCTTGAACTTGTTTTTTTTTAAGTTTTATTAGGGGTATCGATGGGTAAGGGGTGTATGGGATGCCCAAGAAACAGTAAACTGAGGTCAACTTCCTGGCAACTATGTACAAGTCCAAGATGAGAAATTCTCTTCTAGGAGAGCTCTCCAGCCTCTCCTGGTGTATTACCCCAGACCCTAGATAAATCCTCTTCTTTACCCATCTGTTTGGAGGAATCCCTGGACAAGGGGACCCAGTGCCTGCCACAGAAAGCAGTCCCGGGTAAGGAGCTAATCAGGTTCCCACCAGAATGCTCTTTTCCCCTTGGATGGCCCAGGGGGTGTAGAATTACTCAATCAGTCCTTGCCTGTGAGTTGGCTGGGCTGGTGGCTGCCTTCAGGCTTCCTGCCAGGCTGGCTCCTTCTCTGGCTCCACAGGTGGTCCTCCCTCTGCGGAGCGATGGGGTGAGTGATCCCCCTTTCCAGGTACAGGCCTGTAGGTAGTTCTCTTCACACTGGGCCCCTTCCCAGGCTCCTGCATCTCAACCTTCCTCATATCTTCCACTCAAACTTTCCTGCTCATGAGCAGGCTCAAGCACACCTAAAGGCTGCCCTAGCCCCATGTTAAGTCTCCTGCTTAGGTTTTGGCCAAAGTCCTCTAAGTATGCAGTCCAGCTCCTCCTCACCCCCGCCCACTGCTTCTAGAATCTTCTCCAAGATTCTAAAGCAGGAGGAGGTATCAAGGAACTGACCTGCAGAGCCTCTAAGCCCTGACCCAAATTTGATCCTGCTGGCTATTTCCCCAGACTGCTACTTAGCCTCTCTAACTATAAATCAAACCCTAAATGTAACTAGCTCCCCTTGGCTATCTAGAGGGGTGCTACATTAGTAATAATGGTTACTGATACAAACAGAGATGGTAAATCTCACAACAGGGACAAAGAAAGTAATACAATAATACAATACAGTAATCTGACTGCTCCCTAGAATGTATAACATTTATTTTTGTTCTACTTTAAAAACACTTTAAATCATAACTCCAATATACTAACATTATTTTTTTTTTTTATGTGCTCTTATTTTTTGTCTTCTACAATGAGGAAGGGCACATTTTTTTTTACTTTCTTTATACAAAAGCTTCATACATCAGATAATCCAGTATGTGTGTTGGTTAGGATACATCGGTTCAAGTACGGTCAACACATTACATACACGTTTGTGTTGCTCCTCCTAACACCACTAATCAAAGAACAACGGGTATAGAGGTTATTTTTGGAACCCTGGTCACTGCTGCATGATGTAATTTAAAGGTTATTAAAGAACAGTAAGTAGTGAGGAATAAGTGGGGAAGCAAAAAAAAAGAGTAGGGAAAGACACCTCTCCTCTACAAACCCTTGTGCCTGATCATATAGCCCACATCTGGGAGTATGTAGCAATCATTCTTCAGAGTCAAACCTAAAGGCTTTGTATTCCTGGGTAGTTGAGAACTCATTCTAGAAGCACTACGTTTTTCAATGTTTGTTATGGGTTCCCCAGATGTTATCAGATGAGATAAGGTCCACTATGTGTCTCATTTATGATTTTGCTTATCCACATTGGAATGGATGGGCCCCAGGTTGTTTCCACCAATCTGGAATGCAGTACCTGGCAACATTAATCAAGGGAGAATGGATTTTTTATAAGGCTTCCTATGGATATTGTTATGGAGTAATAAAAAAGGCCAAGTCCTGGGGCAGTGTGAAGTCTGTAAATGTTTAGAAAATACAATATACTTGTAAGCAGGTTGAAACTGCTTAGTGAGTTAGGATCTGGCCCAGGTTGGGTTGGGAAGGGGTTAACATCATTGTTCCTGTTGCACAGGCTTTTTGGAGCGTCAGCTGGCCCACCTGTGGAAGGCTGAGGTTCAAGGGCCCATGCGAGTCCCTGTACATTCCAGTGCTGTGCTACTGCTAGGGACACAGGGCTAACCAAGCATCCCCATGGGACTTGTCACCCCCTACAACCATCCCCCTTTCTTTCCTATATTGGTCTTCCATAGTTTACAGCCAGGGGCGAACTGACAACTCATGGAGCCCCCGGGCAATAGGGGATCATGGGGCCCCTGTGTCCTTGCCCACACCCAAAAAAGCCTATGAAAAAGCCAATGAAAGGTACCAGGAGCATCTCATGGAGCCCCCTACTGACCCCGGGCCCTCGGGCAGTGCCCGAGTGCTCGAATGGTCAGTCCACCCCTGTTCACAGCTTTAATTGAAATAGCACAGTAAAAGGTACATAATCTTTTTGTTGGCTTTCTCTGTTTGTCTTTTCAGGTCCTGGGATGTCTCCCTTCCCCCTCTCACATCCTGGTCACTGATAAGAAGGCATGAAGACAGCTATTGCCAGAAGATCATATCTGCTTTTATCCTGGGCAAAAAAAAGGAATACTTAGAAGCTAAATTTTAGAGTAAATCAAGCAACCAATGGTGACAAAGTGTTTTCCTTTATAGATGCCAACATCTGTGGTCTGGTACAACAACCTGAATCTTCAATCAAGCTGTCATCTTCCTCCTTTAATGTGGTTCTAACTTTATTGGGGTAATGTCTCCCCACACACTTTATGGCGATTTGTTACGCTTGAGTCCTAAAAAACTGAGCGGGTGTGGGTGAACAGTGTTTATGGTGATATCTGGGAGTTGGTACAGATATTGGGGACGCTGGAGTCCTGAAAGACTGAGCAGGTAGTTCGGTGAAAGTTTTAATGGTGGTATTGGTCTGTGTTCAGTGTTAACGATATGGTAAAAGTAAAGGTTCAAGGTTATTTCATATTCTGATTTAAAATCCAGATAAAGAGGCCACGGCCATAATTTTCCACACTTCAGTTTCCTAGTTTTATTTACTATCATGGTTGGTCAGATGGTTAGGGTGTGGGTGTAATCAGGGTAGTTTGTGGGTTTATACAGTCTCGTGTTCCAGCTCCAGGAGAATTCCCTGCCATTTTACCACTATTCCAAGATACTACCATCTATGGACTTTGCCGCCATTTATGGAATGTGCCACCACCTATGAACTCCATCACAATGAAGTACCACCTGTATAAGGTAAGTCTGGGACATCTATTAGTTAGTTAGGCTTAGTGAAGAAACCGCTGCACTCATCTCTAAGCAAGGAAACTGCCTGGTCCCGGGTTTTGGTGAGCTCGTCTCTGGCAAAGGTATCTCTAGTGCATGGGCATGGTAAGCCCCAGCCACAACATCTCGTAATCATGGCATTTTCTAGATTAAAGCCAAACATAAACTTTGTCCCAGTAGAATTAAAAGCAATATACAAATGAAAAGATATGAGAGGAATACAAATGGAGTATCACAGCATACCCTGCTGATTGCTGAATGATCACACTTTCATATAAAATGCCACATATGCCAATAGAGTGGTCACCAGCTAAAATACCACTCCACGTTCAACCCTTCAATGTGCTTCGATCCCTCACCTTCAGTCATTCCGCACAAATTTTACAGTTCAGTCTCTGATTTTTGTGATGTTCTCTTGTAGACCTACAAAGAATGAAAGCGCAAGTAACAGTACCGTTTTTATGCTTAAAGCCTATCTAAACCCAAAAGTAAAAAATTTATATTTTGCAGCTTACAAGTTTTTAAAGCAGAACTAAACCTTCCTATCCTTTACAGCCAAGGAAGCTGCCATCTTGTTTGAGCCGCATTTGCTATGGGTCAGTAATGACACCAGCCATTTGATGGCATGACAGTTCGGTCGAGAGAACAAGCACTTGACAGTTATCAATCACAGCATGCCTTGAATGTAACTGTTGTAGAAAACTGTTAAATCAATGGGTATAGTTCCTCTTTAAATTTGGTGGCCGAAATATTCAAATTAACGCATGGGGTGATGAATATGAGCACAGTTGAGATGAATTATAAATGTATGGCGAGATGGTATATTACACCGTGTAAGGCACATAAACAAAAAGTAGATGTTTCACCATTATGTTGGAGAGGTTGTGGGGAAAAGGGAACAATGGGACACATATGTTGGGATTGCCCGATAATACAGGACTATTGGAAGGGAATAATACAACTCATTCAGGAAAAATGGGGGATTACGGTCCAGAGAGATCCATGGATGTGTTTGTTTTATAAATCAGAGCCTTTACTAAACTTGTTTAGGAATAGGGTACTGTATCATTTAGTCAGTGCAGCTAAGGGTTTGATCCCCAAATTTTGGCAAGTTCCAGAGCCAACAGTAAAAGATTGGATAAACAGAGTGGAAAAAATTAAAACATAAAATAGTAAAAGTGAGCGCTAAAACCTAAAGCAGCTGAACACTAAAAAGGTAAACCATATGCCTTCAGTAAAATCAAATAGAAAGGTAGTGCAGCGCTAAAAACAATTTAAAAAGAAACAAGTCCAAAAAATGCAATGTGTAAACGAATAGTGTAAACGCACATCAATATTGGGTGCGTTCTAATATTAAAAAATTCACACATCAGTTATAGGTGCGTCTAAGACTTACTAATGCAAAAATAATGTGTATAGTCAGATAGTAATATGCATAATACATATATAAATATAGATGCATAATAATCTTGAAATGTCCCCAACAAAGAAAGAAAATTCTGATCTCCAGATAACTCAATTAAGTCCCAGTGTGCATAAAACCTCAGGTGCACGTGCCGATAAAAGTATGAAATGCGCACTCACCAGATGCGTTGTATCAAATATTGTTGATCAGCCATGGGTCCCTTCTAAGGGTAGTCCGGGATGTAGCCTGGAGGTTGATGGCCTTTCTCTAGAGACAGGATTGGAGTAGCCAGTACAGGTAGTTTGGCATCTTCCAGGTGCTATGACATTCGCTGGGGATCGCTAGGGGATTTAGGTGCAGAGCGAAAGAATAGGGATAATCCCATAGTGTAGTATGATCCAACGGCTTGAAGTCAACGGCTTGCAGGGGCTCCTCCTTGACGCGTTTCGTACTAAATGTACTTTGTCAAAAGGGGTATGCCACAGTGGAAAACATCTATAGGATGGAGGAGTTATATCATATTGAGGTGGATAAATTAGACAAATTTAGGAAAACATGGAGTAGTTGGTTAAATTTTAAGACATCTAAAAAATATCTGGAATTAGTTGTAGTCTAGGTTGAATACATCAATGGAAGTCTAACGGAGATCCCGAGAGAAAGAAAGGATGTAGGAAGGAGGGGTATAGATATGGACAGAGAATCATGAGGGAGGATAAAACGGAAGTAAGAGGACGTGGACAGGGGTATGAGGAGGGGGGGTAGAAGGGTGGGGTAGGGGAAAATGTGTTGCAAAGGGAACTTATGTAGTAGTGATGTACTTGTGATTTGTACTTTCATCTTTTTTTTTTTTTTTATGTATGAGATGTTCTTTTTTGTACCACAAAAATTTAATAAACAAATAATTAAAAAAAATGTGGTGGCTGCATTAGTTTTCTTTTTTCATCTGCTAATTCAGCCAGTAAGTCTGTTATTTTCCAATGTTTTTTATGCTACATTCACACGGCCAAAAAAAACACACACACAAGTGTTTTTCAATTATGGATATGAACACAGCTGCATTGTTTTCAGTGGAGCAATTCACAAAGGGACATAAACATGCACTGCATTCCGTTCCATACCGCAGAATACAAAAATCTGATCTTGGACACTAGCCTGCAGGTGTGACTCTAGCCATAGTTGTATGTGTCTGTAAGTCCCCAGTCCTTCCCACTTTGCCAACAGACATCATAATGTGCATCATTCCCTTGCGGCTGGATCCTCGGAGGGTATATTTTACCAGCAAAGTTTCTTAATACATGTAAATACTTTAGATTTATTCCAAAGTGCTAGCAACCATTAAAGCCTAAAATACCAGTTTGCTTCTAACTAGAAATGCCAAGGAAGTTACGTTTGCTATAATCAGGGGCGGACTGACAACTCATGGGGCCCCCGGGCAATAGGGGATCATGGGGCCCCTGTGTCCTTGCCCAAACTCAAAAAAGCCTATGAAAAAGGTATCAGGGGCATGTCATGGGGCCCCCTACTGACCCCAGGCCCTCGGGCAGTGCCCGAGTTTCCAAATGGTCAGTCCGCCCCTGGCTATGATGTATGATTAGCTCTCCAAACTGCTTGCAAATCTTATTTTGTTGGTTCTTGCGTCTTTATTTTCAGATCCAAGATTAGCAGCTCTCCTCTACAACAGGGCATGGATATATGTGCTGAAAACAAGCGTCATTTAGAGCAATGTTCTCCAATGTGGGTGAATAGGTTAAAAAAACAGCAGGATGGATTAATAATTACCCACCGTGGAAAACAGTTTCTACATGTTGAGAGCATTCTCTGAAGACCTTGAACATAGGAACTCATCTGATGAACTGTTTGTTCCTTGAAGCTCATGGTAAATAGGTTGTTGTGTTGTTTCAGCTAACCTAAAGTTCATGATGTAAAGGATGTTTTTTACATTTTTATATAAACTAAAATAGCTCTAAGGCAATCTTCCATAAACATTTTAAAGTGAAATTCCACTAGAAAAAGAAAGAATGCTCCTCTAGGGCCAGCTTACAATAATTATGCAGGTTTTGCTTGTAAAGCGCTACCCCCTAAGGAGTCGCTGAATTTTGGGTCCCCCTATTTCCTGCATAGCCAGACAAAATGCATTTTTGGCAAACACACGTAGTCAAGAATCTAGTTTAGGGGTTTGTTCTTGCTGATTTATTTAGGGGAAAACAACTTGGATAGGGATTAGGGGTTATGGGATGCCCAATTTGACTAGAAAGAACAGTTTGAGAACAAACTTCTGTTTATGGAACCTGGACATTACTCCAGCCGGAGTGGTGTCAGTTCCCTTAAGGATCAGCAGCAGTGTTGCTTTAAGAAACACAAGGTCAATTTGTGTGAACTCTCACTAACTCCCAATACTTGGTGAGAAAATGCCAGCCCACCTGGCTGCTTTGGATACGTGTCCCAGAGCTAGGGATTAGGTTAGCTGTGACACTGGCCTCATGAAAGCATGTTGGATATTGCATCTGGCAGCTTTCTCCCTTACAGGCCCTGGGGGTGTAGAGGTACTCACACTGTCCCGTCTATCCTGCTGCTTTGGACAGTACTGCTTGTTCAGGGCTTTTGGCTGAGCTAGTCTTCCCATGCTGGGCAGGGTGCCTCCTGGATAGGACATGGATAAGTTCCCTCACTCTAGTTTCTTCTCCCTCCTTCCTTCCTCCTCAGCTCCATCCTGGAGGCAGAACCCCCTTCCCTGAGGTCCCCTCCCAGGCCTCACGGTCTTCAGAACTCCAGAAATCTTCTGCCATTCACCCTGCTGGCTAAACTCTTTCATATTTATGGGCCCATCTACCACACTGCCAGGCCTCCCTACCTGGGATTGGTTAGACTGCCATGAATATGCAGATCTTGGTCTCCACCCCTCCGCCCACTAGTTTCCAGAGGTTTCCATGGATCTCCAGAACCAGGGGGAGGCGATAGAGACCTGACCTGCAGAGTTCTTCAGTCTGACCTAAGCTTGACCCCCACAGATATGCTCACTGCCATTACATCTGTGAGCCAAGCTAAATTTACCTGTCTAGCATCACTAGAGGGTACTACACTTGCTTTTATTCTGTAGATAAAGAAACAAGCTACTGTAGTCACAGAGGCGTAGCTAGGATATTTTGCGCCTGGGGACGAACTATAAAATTGGCGCCCCAGCCCCCCTTCCCATTTAATCACATCAGTGACACCAATGATGGGGCACTATTCCTCCCACTGACACCAATGACACTTACCTTGCTGACCCCTGCTCCAGCCTAGGCTCCCTCCCTCTCCCATCCACAGCCAGTATACCTGGTTGCAGCAGCACCATCTGCACAGCACACTTACTGGTCAGCTGTCTTCTTCACTTGCTCCAGCCACTCCCTCACTCGATCTTCGCGCTGCCGCTTGGCTCCTCCTCTCCAAGCTCCACCTCCTCGCAGGTGATTGGCAGCCTGTGTGCCTTTCCTGAGCTACAGTTCTGGCGTCCAATCACCGGTGAGGAGGCGGAGCTTGCAGAGGGAGGTACAGGCTGCCATAGGCTGTCCAGTGATCCCGAGGGTGTGGCCAGATGACAGGGGTGGCATCTCATCCCGTCCACACAACGCGTCCAGGGAAAAGAAGACACTGGACCTGCAGACTTCTGTACCCCTCCTCCAGCAGTGCCTCCTGGACTGGATCGTCGTGGGACTAGGACACGGAGCCAGGTAAGACACAGCAGCCCGCTGCCCGCCCCTGTACTTAGTGTCCCTTCCATTGGAATTGGGGCACCGCGCCACCCCCCCTAAAAAGTGCCGCCCTAGGCAAACGCCTTGTTTGCCTCACGGCAATTACGCCCCTGGTTGTAAGCCTCATTTTGGCACCCCTGTACCTTGGCACCCGGGTACATATGTAGTCATCTATCTTGTATGGACTAAGTGGTATGGTCCGCCTACTATAATTACATCAGTGCCAGCCTCAGAAAGACAGAAACCCTATATATCTGCATCCATGTGCAGTAACATTTGACAGTCTATATTAGAGATTTCATTTTCTTTACAACAAACCTAAGGACTGTGCTGGGAAAGCTTGTAGTCTTAGCTGTGCAGACTCTGAGAAAAGCGATGAGCCAGTCACATAAACAGGATTGCCATTAGGTCACCAATGTTGCCCCATTTCCACAGAAGAAACACTTAGTTTTGTTAGTTTTAGAAGACCATAGGTGGCTGCATGGCCAACTCACTCCCAATGCAGAGAAATACTTAAGATGGCCACAGATGGTTTGTTCTTTATCATTCGGCCACCTGGCTGAAAGCTAAAAAAAAAAAAAAGCTAAAAAAAAAAAACAGATTCCTACTTCTACTTGGTTTGTGTGACCCCCCCCCCCCAGGGGCATTGTATTCTGAAAGCTGGACTTGGCTGTCAGCCACTAATCGACTAAAGTCTTCCAACTTGTGCCTTCTATAGAAGTCGATTTAACAACTGACTTCTGTCAAACAGAGGGGGCCACACACTGACTGAAATTCGGCCAGGCCCCTGCTGAACTGACTAGCTTTAGGCCAGGCAATTTGCCTTATGTCCTGTTAGTTAAGTTCACACCAAGATTTTAAAGTAGGGCGCATTGCAAAAAGTAAAATAAATAATAAAAAAATCCCTACGCTATTAAATATCACAAAAGACAGAAGCTGCTACCACCTATGCATACAAAACACATAAGAAACAATCAATCAGATAAAAGCGAAGCGCTCCACACTATAAACATGAAAGTAGATAAAAGACAACAAATTACAATAATGCGAGTAAAACTAAATCCTAAAAAAAGTCCACATGTGAAATGTGAAGGGGTTAAATAGTCCCATGTACGATCCAGTTTAAATCTTTAAGCAATCTTGATCTAGCAAATAATCTGGGAACTTCAGCAGTTCTTCAGTGTATACAAACGTGTGCAAAAAACCCTGGACAACAGTGACCACCACCATGCAGTGCAGATGGCTCCTCACGTGGCAACACCTCATTATTGAAAAGGACTTTAACCACTTCCAGACCGGACACTTTTACCCCCTTCCTGACCAGGGCAATTTTCAGCTTTCAGCGCTATCACACTTTGAATAACAATTGCGTGGTCATGCAACACTGTACCCAAATTAATTTTTTACCATTTTTTTGAGACAGATAAAGCTTTATTTTGGTGGTATTTATTCACCGCTGGGATTTTTATTTTTTTTGCTATGTAAATGAAAATGTCCAAAAATTTTGAAAAAAGTGTTTTTTTTATAACATTTTGCAAATAAATAATATTTCATCATAAATCTTGGCCAAAATTTATTCCGTTATCTTTTTAGTAAAACAAAAAAAATCCAAATTAGTTTATAACCAAAAATTATAATTTTTAAACATTTTTTAAAAAAAAAAAATTTTTTATATATTATTTATTTATTTTTTTCATACTGTCACCCTAGCATTACAGTGTCACCATGGTGACACTATACTACTTGTGGGGGGTGATGAAGATTTTATTTATTTTTTTTACACTGATTGCTTTTACACCCATATAGGATGTAAAAGCAATCATTTCTCTATCTCTCTGCATTCTTGCAGCCATTGGAGAAGTACTGAGTGAGGTGTGATTGGTCACAGCTTGTCACATGGTACAAGGCTGTTGTGAATAGTCTTGTACCATTTGACCTCTGTGATCATTCAAAGATTTCACACGTAGTAAGCAATGATGTCACAAGTGACATCTTGCTTACTACTTTGCATGTGATCACTGATTGGCCAATCAGTGATCACATGATCGGGACCTCGTACAGAGGTCCCGTCCGCTGATCGGTGTTTCACTGTGTCCGGAGGACACAGCGGGCTCCGGATGACGGTGCTGCGCGCTCCCAGGCAAGCTGAGCTGAGTACGGGGAGGCCATTTATAAATGGCCACCTGACCCTGCACTGCCACCGTCCGGCCGTTTATATAGAACGGCTGGTCGGGAAGTGGTTAATAAGTTCTTTTTAGTGCATCCAGCCAGTCAGCATGCAAATATCTACAGTCCTCAGCATGTATCGAACATGTACATCACAAAAAAGGGGGCTTCATAGTGTAATCTGCTTGGTTTATTTAAAATGAAAGCTTAAAAACACACACAGGACAAAAAAAAAACACATTGCATATGTGGTAATTAGCACAGTATACTCTCACAAAGGCACATTAGACATTGGCAAGATGGCACCCAGTCCCCGTCCAATCACTCCACACTGACCACCGGTGTGGATGGGGACCGGGTGTCATCTTGCCGATGTCTAATGTGCCTTTGTGAGAGTATACTGTGCTTATTACCTCATATACAATGTGTTTTTTTTATCTTGTGAGTGTTCTTTTTAGCTTTTTTAGTTTTTTCACATGTTCAATACATGCCGTGGACTGGAGAGCTGGAAACTATATCTGCATGCTGACTGGCTGGCAGTACTAAAAAACACTCATGGACCTCCTTTTCATTAGCCAAATGACGGCCAAGTGGGACTTTGTTCATCCCAGGTGGACGTCATATGAAAAGGAGTGGCACCCAGTGAGGTCTTGTGCTGCTGTAGCCTATCTGCTTCAAGGTTCGATGTATTGTGCATTCAGAGATTATATTCTGCATACTTTAGTTGTAATGAGTGGTTGTTTGAGCTACTGTTATCTTTCTATAATCTCGAACCATTCTGCCTATTCTCCTCTGACCTATGACATCGACAAGGCATTTTCATCCACACCACTGCAACTCACTGGATATTTTCTCTTTTTCTGACCATTCTCTGTAAACCCTAGAGATGGTTGATCGTTAAAATCCCAGTAGATCAGCAGTTTTTTAAATACTCAGAGCATCCCGTCTGACACCAACAACCATGCTACTTTAAAGTCACTTAAATCTCCTTTCTTCCCCATTCTGATGGTCGGTTTGAACTTCAGAAAGTCGACTTCACCGCGTCTACATGCCTAAATGCATTGAGTTGCTGCCATGTGATTGGCTGATTAGCAATTTGTGTTACCAAGCAACAGGTGTACCTAATAAAGAGGCTAGTGAGTGCATTTCGTACTATTATTTTCCATAGTGGCACAGGAGTAGCTGCAGCCCTGGCTACCTCCATCCAATGCATACTGAAGAGAATACCACCAAGCAAGCTTCTATGCATGCCCCAAGGGGAAAAACAGGATGTGTATCCCACCATTGTTCTGTTTAACTAGGCCATATTTTTGTGCCACCTCTGGTGTACATTGACACTCCTGGCATTACAATGCCATCAACCGACATTTCTCACTACCTTTTAGCCACCTAAGCAACACACTTCCAGGAATACCATCAAAGGTGTGTCATCTGGTTGCGTGGCTGGAAGCTCAAGGGGCCAGAAAGTCACCTGGACACACTATAATAAAACTGCCTCCAATCTGTTCCACTATCTACTGGGTACCAGAACCAAGAGGGCTCAGATCAAATAGAAGAGAGTGGTAGGAGCACTCATCTATCAGAGCGGCAGGGTGAGACATTTTAGGTCAGGGCAAAGGGGCAAAACGGTTAAGTGAATTATGTCTTAAAGTGCACTTGTCTTTTAAACAAATTTAAAATATTATTACAGGTACTTACAGTGAAGGAAATAAGTATTTGATCCCTTGCTGATTTTGAATGTTTGCCCCATAACAAAGAAATGATGCTTGGCGATAGTTTTGAAGCCCGGTCCAGCCTTGTGTAGATCTACAATCTTGTCCCTGACATCCTTGGACAGCTCTTTGGTCTTTGCCATGGTGGAGAGTTTGGAATATGATTGTTTGATTGCTCCTGTGGACAGGTGTCTTTTATACAGAGATTAGCAGCACTCCCTTTAAGAGACTGCTTCTAATCTCAGCTTGTTACCTGTATGAAAGACACCCAGTAGCCAGAAATCCTGCTGAATGATAGAGGATCAAATACTTATTTCCCTCATGAACATGCAGATCAGTGCATCATTTGTTAGACATGCATTTCTTTTGATTTTTTTGTTGCTATTCTGTCTCTCAGTGTTACAATACACCTACCATTCAATTTTTAGACTGATAATTTCTTTGTGAGTGGGCAAACATTCAAAATCAGCAGGGGATCAAATACAGTGCTTTACATATATATTGTACATTCACATCAGTCCCTAACCCTCAAGGGGTGTACAATCTAAGGGCCCTAACTCACATTCATACATACACATATTAGGGCCAATTTAGACAGGAGCCAATTACCCTACCAGCATGTCTTTGGTGTGTGGGAACAAACCAGAGTACCTGGAAGAAACCCATGCAGGTACAGGGAGAACATGCAAACTCCAGGCAGGTGGTGCCATGGTTGGGATTCGAACCAACAACCCTAGTATTGCCAGGTGGAAGTGCTAACCATTTAGCCACTGTGCTGCCCACCTGATGCTTCTTTTTTATTCAATACACTGCAATGCATGGCATGTGCATTGTGGTTCCCTGTAAGATGGGTCTATTTCCCTCTTGGTCTATTACTGTAATAATGTATTGGGATGTTGTTCAAAAAGAATAGCACAGCAACACACCACCTTGGTTTGCAGTAATGTATGGTAAAATATGCAACAGAAAACACAGTACATTGCTTAAATAAGGTGCTGGGTCATGTTAATGACTCAGCAACTAGGCTTTGCCTTGTGTTAACAGCTCAATGCAGATATTATGATCCCACAATCTACAGCATATGGTAGCAAAAATACTTCAGGACCAATGTTAAAATGATAAAAACTAGTATAAAACTACTATAAAAACTGGATATACTTATATATTCTTATACACCTGAAATAACAAATGAGGAGGGACATTTATTCTATGGACCTTATCAAAGTATAAAGGCAGCAAATACAGTGCCTTGAAAAAGTATTCATACCCCTTGAGAATTTCCACATTTTGGCATGTTATAACCAAAACCTTAAATGTATTTTATTGGGATTTTATGTGATAGACCAACACTAAGTGGCACATAATTGTGAAGTGGAAGGAAAATGATAAATGGTTTTTAACATATTTTACAAATAAATATCTGAAAAGTGTGCATTTGTATTCAGCCCCCTGGTAGTTCTGAGGACTCGTCCCAAAACGCGTCAGCCTCCTGACTACACTGACAGTTGGAACACCTTGCCTGTTGTTGCGGTCATCTCCATTATGCAAAAGCTTTTTATACATGCTATGTCTGTGAGTATGTTTTTGTCTTTTACACCTTTGAATAAATCTTGGATAATACATTAGGTGTTTGTGCCACCTGTCTGCTCTTTTTCTCTTTACTCTGATACCCCTAACTAAAATCTAGTGGAACCATTTGCCTTCAGAAGTCACCTATTTAGTAAATAGAGTCCACCAAATTGATGGCAGCTACATTCTTTTAGAAAAAAAAACATTAAAACTTATTTTGATAAAAAAAAGAATATAATATTGTTTTAGAATAAAAAAGATGGAGCCTCATTAAGTAAATAATGTAGATACATTTTAAATCTTAATATTTCATGCACCTCTGAAATGGCAAAAAACAACAGAACTCAAAATTTTCCATAGGCAACGTTTTAAAAGGCTTTACAAGTTTTCAGTTTAAACTTAACTGTGAATTATGGGCCTGAAATTATTGCTCTCATTCTGTCATTCTTGGCAATACCTCACATGTGTGGCACAATCACTGTTTACATACAAGTTTGTGGTCCATCCATGTGTATGTGCAAATTAACAGGGGTGCTTTTTTAATTTTTTAAAGTTTATTTTACTACTTTTTTTTACATTTTTTTTTTCTCATTTACCTTTATTGCAGCACTGGGCATGTGACAGGTGCTCACCCTGATCACTTTAACATGAAAGCTGATTGTTGACTTAAAAAAAAAAACAATACCAAGCTCAAGCTCAGTAGCAGATGCGAGCTTCTTTTAACCCCTTGAATACCTTGTACCTTGGTAGGTAAGAGGGTAAATATTTATTAATAAATATCAATATAAATAAATATTTCATTTTTATTGAAAATCAATGCCTGTTTCTGCTTTATTGATTTACCTTAAATTATTTTATACTAATTAATTATCTAAAAAATATAAAAACTGAAATCTTATATATAGCGTACACAGCTAGTGACATATGTATTTATGAAATAAGAAACTTTAAAACCTTGAAGAAGGAGATTTTCAGCTTCATTCATCAGTGTTTCCTAGTGTATTATTCTATTTCAACATGTGAACTCTAGTGGTGGAATGTATGGAAAACTTGCCATGGCTTCATTTAGATTAGTTGTCTACAAACTGCAGCCCAGGGGCCAGATGAGGCCCTTTGCTTGCTTTTATCTGGCCTTTGGGGCACTATTTCATCCACTGACACCAACGATGGGGCAAAATTCCTACCAATGACACCAATGAAAGAGCACAATTTCTCCCTATGACACCAACAATGGGGCACAGTTCCTCCCAATGACACCAACAATGGAGCACAGTTTCTCCCAATGACACCAGCATTGGGGCATAATTCCTTCTAATGACATCAAAGATAGAGCACAATTCCTACCAATGACACCAACAATGGGGCACAGTTCCTCCCAATGACACCAGCATTGAGGCATAATTCCTTCTAAAGACATCAAAGATAAGGCGCAATTCCTACCAATGACTCCAACAATGGGGCACAGTTCCTCCCAATGACAACAGCATTGGGGCATAATTCCTTCTAATGACATCAAAGATAGGGCACAATTCCTACCAATGACACCAACAATGGGGAACAGTTCCTCCCAATGACACCAGCGTTGAGGCATAATTCTTTCTAAAGACATCAAAGATAGGGCGCAATTCCTACCAATGACTCCAACAATGGGGCACAGTTTCTCCCAATGACACCAGCGTTGAGGCATAATTCCTTCTAAAGACATCAAAGATAGGGCGCAATTCCTACCAATGACTCCAACAATGGGGCACAGTTCCTTCCAATGACAACAGCATTGGGGCATAATTCCTTCTAATGACATCAAAGAAAGGGCACAATTCCTACCAATGACACCAACAATGGGGCACAGTTCCTCCCAAAGACACCAGCGTTGGGGCATAATTCCTCCTAATGACATCACAGACAGGGCACAATTCCTACCAATGACTCCAACAATGGGGCACAGTTCCTCCCAATGACATCAGCGTTGGGGCGTAATTCCTTCTAAAGACATCAAAGACGAGGCAAAATTCCCACCAATGACTCCAACAATGGGGCACAGTTCCTTCCAATGACACCAGCGATGGGGCATAATTCCTCCTAATGACATCAAAGATAAGGCACAATTCCTACCAATGACACCAACAATGGGGCACAGTTCCACCCAATGACATCAGCGTTGAGGCATAATTCTTTCTAAAGACATCAAAGATAGGGCGCAATTCCTACCAATGACTCCAACAATGGAGCACAGTTCCTCCCAAAGACACCAACGTTGGGGCATAATTCCTCCTAATCACATCAAAGCTAGGGCACAATTCCTACCAATGACACCAACAATGGGGCACAGTTCCTCCCAAAGACACCAGCGTTGGGGCATAATTCCTCCTAATGACATCATAGCCAGGGCACAATTCCTACCAATGATTCCAACAATGGGGCACAGTTACTCTCAATGACACCAGCGATGGGGCATAATTCCTCCCAGTGACATCAAAGACGAGGCAAAATTCCTACCAATGATACCAACAATGGGGCACAATTCTTCTCACTGACATCAAAGATGGGGTATTGTTTACTCCCAATAATGCTGGGACATTTTTTGTTCCTGATGGCCATGGTCTGGCCTCCCTTTGTTTAGAGAGTTTGGAAACCTCTGATTTAGATCATCAGGTATTTGTGGGCCTTTTTCCCGATATCCACATGGTGTCCAAACGGTAATGTTTTCATACCCTGTTTTAACACATCTTTATTATGGTAAGTTGTACAGTGTCGTGTGACACTATGACACCAAACATCGGTTTGTCTATGTTTATTTAAACAAAATTTCATTTTTGTACTATCCAACCAGGTAAGGTAGACCACATGGGCATTCAATCATATAGATAATCGAGCTAGTGCTGCAAATCAGTTGGGACTTAATGGGCCATGAGCGTAAAATATGTTGTTACCGGATTTTGCATCATAAACCATTCATGTATATGCATCTATAGCTCTCTAGGTCCTTTCCTGGGGTGTACATATTGATGCTCCTTCATCTGTGCAATTATCATTTTCATTTACTCAACTAAAATCAAGTTCTGGTCTAATAAAAATACTGTGTTGAAAGTATATCTACTGTAATGTATTTTTTATTTTGAATAAATTGCTGTCAATATGTTTTGTTTTTGTCTTTTTTTTTAGCCATCTCATTAAAGAGATGATTTCTTTCCACATTTGGTATCCATATTGGAAGATTTTCCCTCTATTTCTGTTTTGGTGGAATCCCAAAATTGTGGCTCTACCTTCACTTAATAAAGACGGCTTATTAAAGAGAGTGAATCCTTCTAACCGGGACACAGACCTGGAAAAAACTGGCAGCAGTTCTAACCCCTCCAGTTCCAAATCTAAAAAAAAAAAAGAAAAAAAAAAAGTTTTGCCTTCATGTATTCTTAAAGAGTATGTTGCCCCAACATTTCCTATACCTGATATGTATCTGCTGTACCATGTACTTGTGTTAAACAATATCCTGTTCTCTTTCTAATGCTTTGTGTGAAATCCCTGGTGTTCCTTCTAGGCCCTCTGCTTTCCTATTAAAATCTGACCACATTAAGCGCGAGATCACATCCATCCCAACATGGTCAGTTTTCTGCCTGTTCTGGGAGCACAGCATGCCCGTCTTCCAATGTGCTAACATGCCCCTGCACAGCCATTCCCCAGAAAAACCAGTGTACTGTTGTTTCTCCACCCCCACCTCTTTAAGCCCCTTATGCATTTGAGAACAGAGTATGTGATCATTTATAAAAAAAGAAAAAAGAAGGTATTTATAACGTTTTACATATATATGCAGTATATAAATAAATGATTTACCTTTCATTTCTATTTCAAACTGAATGGGTTGTTTTACAATGTGAGGATTCACACATACTATAAATAATAAATACTATACTATACATAAGGGATCTTGAAGAAAAACGCTATTATTTATTGAATATGGCTAATGCGCAAGGTCTTTTTTCAGCAGGAACATGGGGGAACATATCCTTCTAAAGGTAAACATTCATTTTGAGATAATTACTTAGCTCTTTTAAAAGCTCCACTTAAAGGAGAAGTATGGCCAATGCTTTTTTTTGCTATACGTCTGCTATAGATCCCAGGAGTGCAGTTCGTCGGGTTACACCCAGAAGCCTGGACCAGTTACAGTCTCAACAACCAGCCGAGAGCTTGAGCCAGCCCATCCGGCCCCCTCCACAGCCTTGCTTTCCAGTTAGTGCTGGAGGGGAGGAACAGAAAGCTGGAGACAGTCACCATCTCTCTGCTCAGTGCGGAGGGGAGAACTGAGCGATCAGCAGTCTTTGATTGCTCAGTTCTCATTGCGGAGCTGCTTGTGGACAGATGCAGCATCGAATCGATGCCGCATCCACCTAGGTGAGTAATTTTTTTTTTTTTTAGAAAGTCCATACTTCTCTTTCAATCAATGTTTTTGGATATTTTCTGCCCAGAGATTGTTTTATTTTTTTAAGACTGATCTTTTTTTCTCAAAATCCTCATTATTGGTACTGTTACGACAAATTATTTTTATTTTGTGCATAAGGGATATTCTTTTATATGATATGTGATGTGTACTATTTAAATGCAAATTGCTATCAGTATGGACGTGTTATGGTTCGCTGTCTTCAGAACCAACCTGTGCTGGTGTCCCCAGCTGTCCCTGTTGTCTGCTGATTCTTACCAACAACCCAAGCTTTATTCTTTTTTAACCGCTTATACTGCTACAGGGCTTCACGGGTGCACAAAATCACATATTTGTACGTGATTTTGCATTTCCGGGTAGGGGGTGCTTGTGCGCCATACCTGCACCGCCATTCATGCCTGTGGCTGTCAATCACCGGGTGATTACTCGCTGTTGCCCAGTGATTGACAAGCATCTCCGACGTGGGGGGGGGAAACTATTTGTAAACAAAACAGTTCTCCTCCCTGTCAGCTCCTGCACACTGCTTTGCATAGCAGAGCCATGCACGGCCCCTAGTAAAACACACACAGCGCGCAGTTAACCCTTTGATCACCCCACATGTTAACCCCTTCCTGCCCAGTGCCAGTACAGTGTCAGTGCTTCTTATTAGCACTGATTCCTGTATTGGTGTCAGTGGGGATGTCAGTGACACCAAGTCAGTTCCCCCCAGTGTCAGAATGCCCGCAGCAGTCCCGCTATAAGTTGCTGATTGCCGCCATTACTAGTAAAAAAAAATCCCAGTGTATTTAGCTCCATTTGTAAATGCTATAACTTTCACATAAACCAATTAATTTACACATATTGGTATTTCTTTTTAGCAAAGACATGTCGCAGAATACATTTTGGCCTAAATTTATGACAAAAATTTTTTTTTTTACTGGACATGTTAATAGCAAAAAGTCCAAAATATTGTTTTTTTTTCTCAACATTGTCGTTCGTTTTTTTTATAGCACTAAAAATAAAAAAAGGCACAGGTGGTCAAATACCACCGAAAGAAAGCTCTATTCATGGGGAAAAAAAAGGATGTAAATTTAATTAGGGTGCAGTGTTGCAATTGTCAGTTAAAGTAACGCAGCACCATGACGCAAAAAATGGCCTGGTCAGGAAGGGGGGAAAAATCCTCTGGAGGGCAAGTGGTTAATCTACCATGGAAACTTGTGCCAAGGCTTGCTGGGTCTTTAAATTTAGGTTTCTGGTGTTCCCTCTGCCGATTCATATTGAGAAGTGCAGATTCTTCTTGTCTTGGTGGCAAATCAGTTTTTAGACGCCACCTACTGGACTGAGGCATGAATTGAGTAAAGATTTTCTATCCCTTTCTTTCTCCCTCCCCTCCTTTTGCACTAGTTCTGATAGATCCTAGCAGCAATACCAGTAATTTATCACATGCTTTTATATCTTTTTTTTTTTTTAATGAATCCCTAATATTATTTCCAAAAACCAAATGACTAAACTTCACTTCTTTCAATGATGATATCATTCCTTCCCGTTCTGCCTCATATTATGTATTTATTATTTATTACAGGTACTTATATAGTGCCGTCAATTTACGCAGCACTTTCTATATATATATATATATATATATACATTCACGTACAGGTGAAACTCGAAAAATTAGAAAAGTTCATTTATTTCAGTAATGCAACTTAAAAGGTGAAACGAATATATGAGATAGACTCATTTCATGCAAAGCAAGATAGTTCAAGCCGCGATTTGTCAGAATTGTGATGATTATGACTTACAGCTCATGAAAACCCCAAATCCACAATCTCAGAAAATTGGAATATTGTGAAAAGGTGCAATATTCTAGGCTCAAAGTGTCCCACTCTAATCAGCTAATTAAGCCATAACACCTGCAAAGGGTTCCTGAGCCTTTAAATGGTCTCTCAGTCTGGTTCAGTAGGAATCACAATCATGGGAATCATGGGAAAGACTGCTGACCTGACAGTTGTGCAGAAAACCATCATTGACACCCTCCATAAGGAGAGAAAGCCTCAAAAGGTAATTGCAAGAGAAGCTGGATGTTCCCAAAGTGCTGTATCAAAGCATATTAATAGAAAGTTATGTGGAAGGGAAAAGTGTGGAAGAAAAAGATGCACAAGCAGCAGGGATGACAGCAGCCTGGAGAGGATTGCCAGGAAAAGGCCATTCAAGAGTGTTGGGGACTTTCGCAAGGAGTGGACTGAGGCTGGAGTCAGTGCATCAAGAGCCACCACACACAGACGGATCCTGGACATGGGCTTCAAAAGTCTCCTGTCAAGCCGCTCCTGAACAACAAACGTCAGAAGCATCTTACCTGGGCTAAAGAAAAACAGACCTGTTCTGTTGCTCAGTGGTCCAAAGTCCTCTTTTCTGATAGGAGCAATTTTGACATCTCACTTGGAAACCAAGGACCCAGAGTATGGAGGAAGAATGGAGAGGCACACACTGCAAGATGCTTGAAGTCCAGTGTGAAGTTTCCACAGTCTGTGTTGATTTGGGGAGCCATGTCATCTGCTGGTGTTGGTCCACTGTGCTTCATTAAGTCCAGGGTCAACGCAGCCGTCTACCAGGAGATTTTGGAGCACTTCATGCTTCCTTCAGCAGACGAGCTTTATGGGGATGCTGACTTCATTTTCCAGCAGGACTTGGCACCTGCCCACACTGCCAAAAGCACCAAAACCTGGTTCAATGACCGTGGGAAATACTGTGCTTGATTGGCCAGCAAACTTGCCTGACCTGATCCCCATAGAGAATCTATGGGGCATTGCCAAGAGAAAGATGAGAGACATGAGACTGAACAATGCAGAAGAGCTGGAGGCCGCTATTGAAGCATCCTGGTCTTCCATAACACCTCAGCAGTGCCACAGGCTGATAGCTTCCATGCCACATCGCATTGAGGCAGTAATTGCTGCAAAAGGGGCCCAATCCAAGTACTGAGTACATATGCATGCTTATACTTTTCAGAGGTCCGATAATGTTCTATGTACAATCCTTGTTTTATTGATTGCATGTGATATTCTAATTTTCTGAGATTGTGGATTTGGGGTTTTCATGAGCTGTAAACCATAATCATCACAATTATGACAAATCACGGCTTGAACTATCTTGCTTTGCATGTAACGAGTCTATCTCATATATTAGTTTCACCTTTTAGGTTGCATTACTGAAATAAATGAACTTTTGCACAATATTCTAATTTTTCGAGTTTCACCTGTACATCTCATCATTGCATGCTCAAGAGTTTCTATTTAAGTACAATGCTCATATTTCTTTATTTTATGTATTATGCATATGTGTTCAGATCTGTATGAGCTTGTCTCAACCAGCTACAATAATCTCTCCAAAACAATTTCCTTTACAGGTGAATTCATGACCCAACTTTTTTTTTTGTATTCTATATAAATGCCTCCCATTTTCATTGTTATTCCACATTTCCAGCAATAATTTTGAATGTGATTATTTATCATTATTTTCAACTAATCTTTACTTAACATTGTTTGCATTTCCATTATTTTTTTCCTGGCTGATTGTTTTGCTGAATCATCTTCCTCCTCAATCCATTTTTTACCCCAATGTGGGCAAGAAGCCAAAGAAAATTAACAAATCAACCAGTTCTATCCAGACACCATAAAGTTTACAATACGTAAAACATAATAAACTGCTTACTATCAAATTTACTATTTGTAATACTAAAGAATGCAGCTGCACCATTAGATCCTATTACAACTTTTATTACATAATTCCTTAGCAACTTTTTTCAGAACCTGCATTATGGGAAATCATTTCATTAAAAATACTGAGAAGTGGATCGATTATTTGTTATTTTATAATGGGGAATATAAATCTGCAACCTGTTTGTTCCTTATTCAGATCTTTAGATCCACCAGTAATGATCATTAATATAACTTTGCAAATTTTCCTAATGTGATGTTAAACAGAATTTACGGATGACCCTGAATTAGTTTTTTTTTTTTGTCTTGAAAGCTGTAATAAGTTGGGTCAAATGATGGTTAAAGAAAATAGCTAAGGTGGAATTATTGATCAAGATACAGTAGAACCATTGTAAATAATGCCTTAAAGTGTTACTAAACCCAGGACCCTGCATTCACTACATCTGATCTCCCACAGAACACAGAACATGGAAATTTTCATTCTCCCCTGATTGTCCTATGAGGCTGCATAACCCCTCACCCTCTGTCTGGACGGCGCTGATTGGCCCTGTGCTGATCACATGCACCCAAGACAAAAAAAAAAAAACCTCTCTAGCAATACACACCAAACTGAGCATGTGCAGCTTGCCTCCAAGGGTCTGTACTAACAGCAAATGGATTGGGGACAGTAGAAGAAGGGGAGGATCAGAGAAGACAGGATCAAATAGCCTTTTTACACAATGCAGAGGAATAACCCCTTAGATTCTACAGAAGGTATAAAAAGCATGCTTTACTACATATACAGACTGATTTTACTGTTGTGGGCTTAGTAACACTTTAAGGTCTCCACTCCAACCAGAATTTGTAATTCTTGATTTGATATGCTTCCAACAATTTATGAAGGTTTTTTTTGCAGGATGAGTATTACAATGGTCATGAAGATGAATCCAACAGCTTGGCATCCATTTTAATCATCTACGTCTCAACAGCATATCTCCCACTTTGACCCACTAGATGAAGATTTAAACATTCCACTATATATATTTAAAGCGGTATTAAACCCAAAAGCAAACTTTTATTATAATGCAGCTCACCAATTCTTAATTGTGATGGCTGCATTAGATTTTGTTTTTTAGGCTTTCTTTTCTTTATTTTTACCTGCTGATCTGGCCAATACGTCTGTTGTTTGCAGGGGCAGACTGACCATTTGGAAACTCGGGCACTGCCCGAGGGCCCGGGGTCAGTAGGGGGCCCCATGAGATGCCCCTGGTACCGTTTTCATAGGCTTTTTTGAGTTTGGGCAAGGACACAGGGGCCCCATGATCCCCTATTGCCCGGGGGCCCCATGAGTTGTCAGTCTGCCCCTGGTTGTTTGTAAACAGAATCAGCTGTTTTGCAGATGTAGCAGTTAGAGGATTAAAACAAACTATTTACCAATGACATGGGTGCTTACAATGATCAGCTTTTAATTATTTATGTAAAACCTTTATCCCAAAATGCAAAAAAATAAATGTTATAACTGCTAATAAAGTTTGAGCTGGAATTTGGCTTCAACTTATTAGTGTATCTAAGGGCCTATTCATACCAGGTGTGGTGGGACTGCGTTGGCAGGCTATTCCAGCGCAGTCTTACTGCAGTCCCACCACAAGACAAGGCAAAATGTCTTGTTTCCTATGTGGCCGGTGGTGTGCACTGAAAAAAGTATGGCAGGCCATACTTATTTTCAGTGCAGCAAAGCATGAGACAATCACAGTGCATGATGGCCAATAGAACCTAATGAAATGCCTCTGTGTGACATTTAAATTAAGTTTATTAAAAAAAAAGTAAACAGTGTGCTGCACTGTGATCGGCACTGCTGCCATTAGACCACAAATCTGCTATTGCATCTAACACTCCCCTCCCCCCTAAATCAGGGGTCTCCAAACTGTAGCCCGCAGGCCGGATGTGGCCCATTGCTTGCCTTTATCAGGCCCTTGGGGCACTATTCCTTCACCGATATGAGGCACCATTCTTCGCACTTACACCAATGAGGGGGCACTATTCCTCCAAATGACACCAATGATGGGGCACTTATTCCTCCTAATGATACAAATGAAGGGGCACTATTCTTCCCACTGATACCAATGATGGAGTACTATTCCTCCTAATAATACCAATGAAGGGGCACTATTCCTCCAACTGATACCAATGATGGGGCACTATTTCTCCCACCGGTGCCAATGATGGGAGACTATTCCTCTCACTGGCGCCAATGATGGGACACTATTCCTCCCACTGGTACTAATGACGGGACACTGTTTCTCCCACTGGTACCAATGATGGGACACTATTCGTCCTACTGGTGCCAATGATGGGATACAATTCCTATCGATGATGCCAATGATAGGACACTATTCCTCCCACTGGTACTAATGATGGGACACTATTCATCCCACTGGTGCCAATGATGGAAGACTATTCCTCTCACTGGCACCAATGATGGGACACTATTCCTCCTAATGGTGCCATTGATGGGACATTATTCATCCCAATGGTGCCAATGATGGGACACTATTCCTCCCACTGGTACCAATGATGGGACAGTATTTCTCCTACTGGTGCCAATGATGGGACACTATTCCTCCTACTGGTGCCAATGATGGGACGCTATTCCTCCCAATGGTGCCAATGATGGGACACCATTCCTGCCACTGGTACTAATGATGAGACACTATTCCTCCTACTGGTACCAATGATGGAGCACTGTTCCTCATACTGGTACTAATGATGGGACACTATTCCTCCTACTGGTGCCAATGATGGGACGCTATTCCTCCCAATGATGGGACACTATTACTGCCACTGGTACTAATGATGGGACACTATTCCTCCTACTGGTGCCAATGATGGAGCACTATTCTTCCCACTGGTGTCAATAAGACACTATTCCTCCAACTTTACCAATGATGGAGCATTATTCCTTTCACTGACACCAATGATTTAATTTTGTTACTCCCACTGACCACCAAGCCTATGGCATTTTTTATTCCTACCAATGCCAGTTCAATTTCTACTGGCCACAGTCTGGCCCCCCTAATACTTGAAGGGCAGTAAACTGGCCCTTTGTTTAGAAAGTTTGGAGACCCCTGCCCTAGATTAACAATGCTGCTGTCCAAAGGTGTCCCAGTTGCTCCTTCATCCAGAGTAGAGGCACTCTTATACAGGAGGTGTGTTTCACAAGGTGAAAACAGAGGGAAAAAAGTGAATGCATCCACCACATCTAATGATCGGTAACCTGGAATTGATTACATTTTTGGTTTTGGGTTAAATACTGCTTCACGGCTTTAGCTTGGTTTACGTCCAGTTGTTTAGGAGTAGTTTCTGCTGCAGACATTTAAGCTACGCATACTGGTAGTTCATTACTGCCCTCATCGGATCTCAGTAAATTCTTAACTATTCTAAAAAATTATATTTTATGCTCAATCCATTATATCCCAGATATACTGTACATCTTAACAAATTGTTAATCTTCTTGCATTTGTTTTTTTATATTGTTAATGTGAATTATCTAGCATGACTCCTAAAATATAATTTCTTTTACCTGCCCCGATAAATTCCCTTACATTTTAATAATGTAGGTTCTGGAAAAACAAATAACCTGTGATCTACTAATTGCCAATTTAAAACCCTATTTCCATGTCCACTCCTCCACCTCTGCTACCTGCGTGCTCTGCAGTATGAACATGTGTTAAGCCCTGGTTCACACTAATGCGGTGCATCACATCCACAAGTGATTCATACAGGAACCACACCGCATTCCTGTGCAAATCACATGCGATGTCTGCGCAGTGTCATTTGAGCCATACATTTTGTATGCCTCAAATTACACCACATGCGATGCAAATTCTGGTGATCGCACTGCGTTTTGGAGTCTGTTTCGTGGCATTATTAATATAACATTGACACCTGTACCAGATCGCACGAACGCCGTATGATTGCAATGCGGTTCAGGAAACGCACAAGATTTGCTGTGTTTCCCACACCGCATTAGTGTGAACCAGGGCTAATTATTCCCCCTTAATCTTACATACCCAATACCCTATCATTTGTGTACAAAGATTTACTTATATTTAGATCAATGTTTCCTTAGATATGGATTATCATGATATTAACCACTTGCTGTTTATAAATGGCAGGACGGTGGCACTCCAGGGGCGGGTTGCCGTTCATAAACGGCACCCGCCATTTCTAGCTGTGTGCGCTCCCTGGGAGCGCGCAGCACCGCGATCCGGTGCCCGCTGTGTCCTCCGGACACAGTGAAACACCGATCGTCGGACGGGATCCCGATCATGTGATCACTGATTGGCCAATCAGTGATCACATGCAAAGTAGTAAGCAAGATGTCACTTGTGGTCAGTTTTTTTCCACTTTTCACTTGCTTGCAATTGTAACTCCTTTTGTTTTAATAAATACTACACTATTGGAGTTTTCTTTTTCTCTGGGCTCATTTTTTGGAAATCGTGAGCCCCCCTCCGTTAAGGTGCTCCATGGTAGGAGACTTACACTAAAGTACATGATCCCCCCAGTGGCTGAAATCCATACTGCATGATGTATCCAATATGATGATCACACACTATACTGGAATGAGGAAATCTGCGCTGGTCTGATGACATCTGGTGACTCAACCCCACCTGACGACTTCACCTGTTTGCAGAGTCCCGGTTCCCAGAGTCCCTTCGAGTAGGTCTTATTTACTCCAACGCACAAAACCTTGTGCTATCTGGTTAGTGCATTGTATACTCACTTCTTACGAACCACGGAAGTCACGATAATTTAACAGCCACCTAAAGAACCACGATTGTCATGTTGCAGTCTTTAAGACTTTTATTCATCCATTTATCTATGTCATTTTTATCTGAAATATCTAGCGCTGCATTTTATTGATTATTTTACATTCCATTAGAGGATTTAGGTATTTCCTCCTTTTTTGCTGGCTGCTGATTTTATATGTTTGCTCTATGTTACCCAGCGCTCTTATATCCATTGTTTTATTCAAGATTGACAGGTCTGTCCAAGTCTCCCTCTGAGGTAACGTTCTTTCTTATTAAATTTGGATTATCTTTTATTGTCTTAATTTTTTCTCGTCTCGTAGCTTTTTCTGATTATAGTTACTGTTCCACCACAGCATACCTTTCACTCATCCTCTTCCTTTAGTTTTGGTTTCCTCTGAGGTTTGCATTACGGATGTGACTTTTTTTATTAATAATTTTATATTATCACCATTTAATATTTGCTCGTCAAACCATTTATGTCATCGGGTTCCAATTAAATGATTGAATAAAACAACACATAAAGTGTTATAGTGGCGCTAAACTAATAGTGATGGGGTGATGTAGTGGGTACAACACAATAAAATGTGAATAAATCAATAAAATTATATTACTGTGAATGCAAAAATTATATATAATAATCCAAAGTCCACAGAAATTGTTCCTCCTTCTTTGGAATCCACCACGTGCTGTCTAATAATAACCAGGTGCCTCAAAGTCTCCCCCACACGGATGTGCACTCACCAATAGTTGTTGGCTCCCACTTTCGTGGTTGGCAAAACAGGCTTCAAAGAATAATTCTCCAAATATAAGTGGATTATAACCAATGGGGTACAACCATCATGGAGGTATAATGGTTCAAACTATTAAGGATTCCATACATTCCAATGCTTATGTATCATACAAGCATGATATTCCTCTGTTAAATCAGCATGGGTTCCAATTATAGTCTGGATAGATTCCCAAACCTCTTTTTCCCATTTTTATTTTCCTAGTTTACATCTCTGTTCTATCTATTTCCATTTTTATCTCAATAAGCATTAAATAATGGTCACCTCCAATGTGGCTTTATTTAACATTTCTATTGGTTGAACTAGATGGACTTTTTTTCAACCCCACTAACTGGGTAACTATGTAAAATGTTCCATGTGCAATGCCTAGAAGGCCCTTCTTGCAAGGGACAAATTTGTGATAGCTTTAAAACACTAGCTGAAAATTCTCTACAGACCTCATTTAAACACTACATGCCGTGATGGGAGAAGATCCTGGGGTAGTAGCTACCTTCAGAAATGTGGGTAGCAAAAATGAGGAACTTTGCTGGATTCTGATGTAAGAGGGCACTCTGCCGGATTCTGATGTAAAGGAGCACTCTGCCGGATTCTGATGTAAGGGGGCACTCTGTCAGATTCTGATGTAAGGGGGCACTCCACTGCAATCTGATGTAAGGTGATGGAATTCTGAGGACACTGATGTAAGGTGGGCCTTTGGAGACACAGACTTAAGGGGGAACTCTGACGTATAGGTGGAATGCTGGGGGGCTTTGACGTAAGGGAGGGCTCTGATGTGAACGTGGCACTCATCCTGACTGCTGCACTCCATATGTTGTTTTGTTTTCTGCTTACTCCTGACCCCTGTACTGTTTTTAATGAAGTTCTTCTTTAAGGTAGACTCAATGAGGCAGTCTATACATTAGCCATTTTTTTTGTTCAACTAGCAGGTTCAACGAAAAAAAAAGTAAGCCGATTCCTCCATCCACACATTCAAAGTGGATGGGGGAATCACTCCGCTGAGGTATTGTGTTCTGAAAGCGGGGAGACTTCCCAGCCATCAGAATACACTGATCATTTCTGGAAGTGACCACCGAGCATAAATTTTCCTAAAGGCTGGTTGTACAGAAGTCAGTAGCCTGCTCATACATGGATTGAAATTTGGACAGTTCCTAAGACAACAATTTCCTTTTTGTGTGCATAAAAACACATGTAAAGGGAATGTTTCATTTAAAAAAATCTATATTTAATCCTTTGTCCTGAGGTTTATTTGTGTCTGTGAGCCTGTTGGTTGTAGCACAGTAATTATTATTTTGTGGGTACAAGAACTGTGGTATATGTTTGCATTGTATACAGCAGGTGCAGATTCTGTTCAATACCCCTTTAAGACTCTCTACTGGCCAACCACAGAACTTTTCTGTTCTGTCTCAGGGTGCTCCATGTCTTCCATAATCCTACGTTTTCATTTAGGAACATATTATACGTCCTCTGCCCTAGTTACCCCCCCATACACTGACCTACTGACCCCTGTACACTCCCCTGTTGACCTCCCTGACATTTTTTACTGTATCCCCTCATCAGACCAGCTAGATCTGGCCCTGAAGAAGTATTTACCTCTGAGGAAGATACGTCCCCCTGGAGCCTGGGGGAAGGATGGGGGACTAGTGGAGGTCTGAGGCCTGAGTAATGCCTGAAGAAATGTGAGTAGCACCACAGCACCCCTCCTGTAGATAGTAGGACAATATATTTGAGACCTCAGAAATTGGAAGGATGATATGTTGCACTTTTACGTCAGTAATATGGACAGTTGTGTATGTTTAGACCGAAGACATGCCAGAATGTGGATTGTTAGATTTTAGTGACCTGTTCAAGTGAAGTTGAAAGCAAAGATATCCATTGCCTTATCATTGTCTCAGCTGGAGAACAGTATTTAATGGATGTCATGGGTTAAGGTATTATACAGTATGAAGAAGAGTTCAAGGGATATTTACTGTAACTGTACAAGCCTGGTCAGCTCAGGAGCAGGTGGTGGTTAGGGGGCAGGAATCACCCTCCTGCAGGTGAGAGAGAACCCCTTCACGTACCAGGTAACCCGGGCTTGAGTGTTTGGACGGATTCCTAGAGCCCTAACCTGGACCACTACAAATAGCAGGACCCTACAAGAGAGATGCTCCAGATGGCAAGAGGTTAACATGACTATGTATAAGCATGATGGAACAGCATGACTTTCAGCCTGCATCTGTGCACATGGACAAGGTGTGAAATTGGGTGTTGAAACCAATGGGTGGCCCTGGAGCTCAGCTGCATGTGTTGATCATGCGTTCGGGAAATGGGCAGCCTGCTTACATGCCTTCACTGCTCTCGTACCATTCTCTTGTTATCTCCTCAAGCAGTTTCACCTTTGTATTATTTCACAGCCACACTGTTGACAAGTGCGTTGAGCACAAAAACATACCTGTTGGAATTTTCTCTTCTGTGAAAAATAACCGTAATAGCCCCAAAGCAGCTATCTCTTTCTTTTCCAGGAAGTTCAGTATTTTGAACATCTCTTACTTATACAACCACCTTCACATATGTCCTACTTATTCTACAGTATCATTATGCATTCATAGTGGTTCATAGTCTCTATTTTGTTTACCAAACTCTAAAGTCGGCTATACATGGATTGAAATTGGGACGGTTCAGCAAAGACCAGACAAATGTTGATCCATGTATGGGAAGGCTCGTTGTACACAAGCCTATTGGAAAAATGTTCTCTTAATTAACGTGGCTGGCTATAGTCACCAGTGCTGATCAGTTTATTCTGACAGCGGGAAAGTCTCCCAACTATCAAATTATAACAGCTCAACGGGAATGAATCCCCCATCCACACCATCCATTTAGGGCAGTGGTCTCCAAACTGTGGTCCAAGAGCCAGATGCGGCCCTTTGCTTGCTTTTATCTGGCTCTTGGGGCACTATTTTATCCACTAATTCCAACAGTGGGCCATAATTCCCTCCACTGACACCAGTGAAGGGACCCAATTTCTCCTAATGATGGGGCACAATTCCTCCTACTGACACCAACGCTGGGGCATTGTTTCTCCCATTGACATTATGGCTTTTTCTACTCCCAATGGCCACAGTCTGGCCGAGCTGTAAGGACAGTAAACTGGCCCTTTATTTAGAAAGTTTGGAGACCCTTGATTTAGAGGTTTTTTAATATTTTCCCAATCCAGCCCCATTATGGCCGAATAGTTTCTGCCTATTTTACTATACATTCACCGGCCACTTTATTAGGTACACCTCGCTAGTGCTAAGAAAATATCTCCCACACCATTACACGTCCAGCCTGAACCATTGATACAAGGCAGGATGGATCCATGCTTTCATGTTGTTTACAACAAATTCTGACCCTACCATCTGAATGTCACAGCAACCAGTCTGCCCATTCTCTTCTGACCTCTGACATCAACAAGGCATTTTCATCCACATAACTGCCGCTCACTGGATATTTTCTCTTTTTTTACCTATTTCTCTGTAAACCCTAGAGATGGTTGTGCGTGAAAATCCCAGTAGATCGGCAGTTTTTTTAAATACTCAGACCAGCTCATCTGGCACCAATAAACATGCCACATTCAAACTCACTTAAATCCCCTTTCTTCCCCATTCTGATGCTCAGGTTGAACTTCAGCAAATCGTCTTCGCCACGTCTAGATGCCTAAATGCATTGAGTTGCTGCCATGTGATTGGCTGATTAGCAATTTGTGTTACCGAGTAATTGAACAGGTGTACCTAATAAAGTGGCCGGTCAGTTTATTTTATTTCAGGTCATATATTAGGTGGTGCAGTGCAATTTATTACACATAAATACATTATTATTATTATTGTATTATCCACTTGCTGAACATCCGCTCACAAAGGCACTGTCACATACCTGTATATCGGTACCTTCTTCCCCCAAGACTCCTGCTGTGATTGGACTCCTCCTTCTGCTGTGATTGGATATAGCGGAATTTTGTCAGCAGGTTTCAGCCAATGATTAATGGCTGAGACCTGCTGATTGGCTGTGTCCAATCACAGCCCAGAGCCCTGTGTTGACACACAACACATGGCTCTGTGCAGAGGGAATGATCTGTGTGTTTCTTGCAAAGCAGGGAGAAGGAACAAAAACATTTTTAGTCAAAAGCAGCACATATTACACACATTTGTAAGGTACACACTTAACCCCTTAATTACCCAGAGATGTTAACCCCTTACCAGCCAGTGTCATCAGTACAGTGACGGTGTACAGTATTATCACTTATCACTGGTAATGTCAGTATCAGTTAGTCAACTCCCCACTCAGTGCCAGTTATTGTCAGATTCCCTGCCGCACTATCACATTCCCACTATAAGTCACTGATTTTCTGTGATCCTACCGTCATGGCATGCCGTAACGACTCCCTGCTACCACCTGCACCATCCTGAGGTCATCAACCCTTACCTGCCATGGTGAAAATCGGTCACACCGTATCTCTTGTACCATGTCCCTAGTCTCTGACACTCATATATCATGTCTGCAGTCTCTGAGTATCCCTTGTACTCTCTATGCAGTCTCTGACTTTCCCCTGTATTCTGTCTGCAGTCTCTGACCTTCTCCTCTATCCTGTCTGCAGTCTCTGACCTTCCCCTGTATCCTGTCTGCAGTCTCTGACCTTCTCTTGTATCATGTCTAGAATCTCTGACCCTCTCCTGTATCCTGTCCGCAGTCTCTGACCGATTCTTGTATCATGTCTGCAGTCACTAGCCATCTCTTGTATCATGTTCGCAATCTCTGACCCTCTCCTGTATCCTGTCTGCAGTCTCTGATCATCTCTTGTATCATGCCTGCAGTCTCTGAGGATCTCTTGTATCATGTATGTAGTCACTGACCTTCCCCTGTATCCTGTCTGCAGTCTCTGACCATTTTTCGTATTCTGTCTGCAGTCACTGACCATCTCTTGTATCCTGTCCACTGTCTCTGATCTTTTCTGTATCCTGTCTGTAGTCTCTGACCCTCTCCTGTATTCTTTCTGCAATCTCTGACCTTCTCCTGTATCCTGTCTGCAGTCTCTGGCCTTCCCCTGTATCCTGTCTGCTGTCTCTGACCTTCTTCTGTATCCCGTCCACAGTCTTTGACCCTCTCCTATATTCTGTCCGCAGTCTCTGACCATCTCCTGTATCCTGTCAGCAGTCTCTGACCATCTCCTGTAACTTGTCCACAGGCTCTGACCATCTCTTGTATCATGTCTGCAGTCTCTGACCATCTCTTCTCTCATGTCTTTAGTCTCTGACCATCTCTTCTCTCATGTCTCCAGTCTCTAACCATTTCTTGCGCTGCCAGAACGGGGGTTACAGGAGGAGTAAGATGTGTTTGGACTATGGAGAGGAGAATATAGGATGAACCGCCCAGATGAAGTCCAGAGAAGACCTTCTGACTGAGCCCTGCATGGTGCACCGGAGTGTAGGTCAGTGACAGCACCGCCAGGTAAGTCTGAGGGGGTTGGGATCACTAATGTAAGGGGGGAGTGAATACAGTAAGGGAAAGGGAGAACTGATATAAAGGTTCCCCCTTATATCAGTAACCCCCCCTTACCTTACTGTATTCACTCTGCAGAAGGTGGTCTGTAGTCAACCCCCACATCAGAGTTCCCGGAGTTCCCCCTAAATCAGTGTCCTCAGAGTTCCCCTTTACATCAGAGTCTGCAGGATTTCCTCTTACAGTGCAAGGGGGAACTCTGTAGACCTTGATGTAAAGGGGAACTCTGATGTAAAGGGACTTTGATGAAAAGGGGAAAACTGTGGACTCGCATGTAAGGGAAGCTCTGGTTACCAGAGACCACCTTGTATCAGAGTTCCCCTTTACACCAATGTCTGCAGCAATCTACCTTACATCATAATCTGCAGAATTCCCTTTTACATCAGAGTTCCACTTGCAGTATAAGGTGGAATCCTGCAGACTCTGATGTAAGGAGAAACTCTGTGCTGGCTGGGGTATATTAACCTGGCCCTAATGTAAATGGAGAAACACGTTTTTTTACTTTTTTCATAACGTAAACACATGTTTGTAGCTTAAATATTGATAGTTTCACTGAAAACGGCCATTTTATGTAATTTGTGTCAGTAAAAAATCTGGCTCTTTCAGTACATTTCATGATTTTTGTCAGTAAGAATTTGGTCCTGTTTATAAATTTTGGGTGCCCTGTCAGTAAATTTTACTTCGAAGGTTTGGCAACACCGGTGAAGACCTAAGTTTCTGTTTCCAGGATGCTGATCCCATTGACTGTCCAATATTTGATACCAAATAACAACCTCTGCCTCTTTTGTTATGTTTGTTTGCCACCTGTCTTGATGTCTTGCTTGTTTGACTACCATCGTGTCTCTTGATTCTATATAATGTCTCATTGTTGCCAGTCCTGGTGTGTCTGGGGGCCACAACCTTAGAACCATCCAAAGCTGATTACTGCTTGTAAAGGATCTCATAGTTGCCAACATTTAAAATAATTAGGAGGAACACCTTGTTTTGTGTAATATCTTTTCTGTAAATATTTTCCTTGCACCATTTTTCTGTTCCTTTCTTTAAGTCTTGGATGACACTACTTTACTTTTGCAACTCAAGTCACATCGCAAGTCGTACAAGAAGTTTGGCTATGTAAAAAATCAGTGCACTGGCTTGCAGACCCTATATGGAGATTCGTGGATGGTGCATCTTCGTAAAGCAATTTTGACCATTTTTTAATTTTATGATCCAACAGATTTGGCAAGAGGCCGCTACCATTGGTGATCACAGTGGGGGAGCTTTTCAAGTATACAAAATGTGCATTATCACTAATAAATGGACCAGTTATATAAATTCTTTCTGCACAAACTTTATTTTATGGAGTGATTAAAACTGCATAGACACTCAGGACGTCATTATTTATTAACATATGGAATGTGTATGGACCTTTTCTATATGATTTTTTAAAAAAGAGAATTAAATTACTGAACTCTGCTTTTATTTGATTTAATTCATCTCGAATTTGTATCACAATTACAAAGTGGCTGCTGGTACACATTTTTTTAATTTTGATCCAGCACGGATTTCATTTTTTGATAAGGTTTATGTAACAAAAAATCAAACATACATACTCACCTCCATGCTGCAGCATCACTCTGCCCCCTGCTGACCATACGCCTGGGAACTGAGCAAATACATGACAGTTGATCGTTCAGTGCAGGGGTGGACTGACAACTTATGGGGCCCCTAGGCAATAGGGGATCATGGGGCCCCTGCGTCCTCACCCACACTCAAACCACACCCTAAAAAGCCTATGAAAGATACCAGGGGCATCTCATGGGACCCCCTACTGACCCTAGGCCTCAGGAAGTGCCCAAGTTCCCAAATGGTCAGTCCGCCCCTGGTTCAGTGCTTGGTCTTCTCAGAAAGGAGAGCAGTGACTGTCAGTCACTGCTCTCTCCCCTACCCTTTCAACGTTCAATGGAGCACCTGGCTGGAGAGGATGCAGCTGGCTTTGGCTCGCAGCCCTGTGCTGAGAACCGGAGCCAGCTGTCAATCAGGTAGCTGGGTGGATCCTGACAATATAGTTGGGATCCTTCCAGAACCAGGTGCGGCTCTGTGAGATCAGTGCAATAGCATGCTATTAGCTGACTTTGGGTCACAGGAGAGCAAAAGAAAGTGCAATCCTGTGACCCAGAAGAGAAGTATGGCAAATAAAGCTTTGGCGGCCTTACTTCTCCCTTAATCTAATTGTGTAATTGGTCTAATCAGAAACCAACATGTTCTTGACTCTGAAATAATTAATTTTTAATATTTTCATTTTAAACTGTCTGGCAGGGCAGTCGGTGTTGCAGACATTTCTTAATTTTTCAAGGTCAGAATTGCTATAACGGATACTGTGAACAGTCCATGTTCCTGTTAAAACATGGTGGCAGCTACTGTTTGTGTGTGTAAAGAGTTACCTGCAAAGTCAACCAACCTCAGTGACAATTCCTCTCTGTGTGTTGGCGCTTACAGTATATTGTTGTCCTGAGAGCTGGAAAATTTCTGTGCATGGCAGGGCTGAGAGTGCAGCCATTACAGTCAGTGGCAATGTTATTAACAGCCACTCTGCACTGACAGAACACACATAACTGCTCACATCTGAGACATTTTTGGAAAGGTGGGTACAATACAGAGCTACGAATTGTAACACATAAACAGTTTGTAGAGGCAAAGAAATATTTTTCAGGAAGCTGGTAATTAATCATATACATGGCATATGGACAGACTCCCCACACCCCGGTATGCTCAAAGTGGCCCACAGACTAATATCTGCAGTGTAGAACCCAATGCAGTCATCACTGCTCCATCCAGACCTCTGCCAGGGTGGATCCATAAACCAAACTAAGTGCATCGGCAGTGTTCACCAACTTGCTGCTGTCACTGGAAAACATAGAGCTAGCTTTGCACATCATAGCCTCCCCGGGAAAAACGCCATCACCATGGCAATACTAGCAGTACCCACCCCAATAGTTCTGCTCAGCAAGCAGTTTGATGGACAGGCTTATCCCCTCCTACCCCACAGGCAACCCATCACTTCAGCATAGCCCACATGGAATAAAAATATATTTGAAATATATTTGAAAAATATTCTTCCCAAATATGTTGACATATATTTAAAATGCTACAATTTTGGTCGTATTCAATTTATTTCAAAATATATTTAAATATACACACACACACACACATATATATATATATATATATATATACACATACACACACACACACATATATACATATATATACACACACACACATATATATATATATATATATATATATATATATATATTAAAAAATATATATATATATATCTGTATGTTGAAATGCGTCTTTATTACAAAATGTATAAAAAATATTATTAAAAATACATTTTCAAATATACTGTACTAATGCATTTGCAAATATATGTTAAAATTACTTTTTTATATGTTAAAAAAAATCTGAAGAATATATTTAAAAATTATATATTTTTTAAAATAACTTTCATATATTTTGTAATATATAAAAAACGCATTTCAACATGCAGTATATATACAAATCTACATTTTTGGAATGCATTTACAAATATATGTAAAAATATATTTTTAAAAATATATATATTTTTTTTTATTTATTCTTCAGATTTTTTTTTTTAACATATAAAAAAGTAATTTTAACATATATTTTTACATATATTTGTAAATGCATTCCAAAAATGTAGATTTGTATTTTTAAAGACATACAGTATATTTGAAATGTATTTTTAAAAATATTTTTCATATACAGTATCTTGTAATAAAAACACTGTTCAACATGCAGTGTGTATATGTGTGTATATATATATATATATATATATATATATATATATATATTTATTTATTTTTTAATATATTGAATATGGACAAAATTGTAGCTTTTCAAATATATGTCAATATATTTGGGAAGAATATTTTTTAAATATATTTCAAATATATTTTTCTTCTATATTGGAATTTAAGATGTAGGTGAATAAAAATGCCTTTCAACATGCAGTGTATGTATATATTTATATATATATATATATATATTTTATTTTTTTTTTTCTTCATTTTTTGAAGTATATTGAATACTGCCAAAATTGTAGTATTTCAAATATATGTCAATATATTTGAGAAGAATATTTTTAAAATATATTTCAAATATATTTTTCTTCCATGCAGTAACCCATGGTGAGCCACAATAGAAAAACGTACAAAAGAGCGTGACATGGATGTATGGAGATTTCCATGGCTTCGTCCTCATGCATCTGTTATAGACTGGACCAGTGGAGACATAACACTGGGAGAGGGGGATTCCATGCTTTCAACGGTGTATACGCAAGGCCTTCCCTTTCTTCCCTGTCTGTTCCTACAGATCCCTTCTCTGGGCTTCTACAGAAGAATGGATGTTTTTTATTAAAAAAGTAGAGATGTTGCCACCTTACTGCTTGTACCAGTGAGCTGCTGTCTAATATGACACTTCCCTGAGGTTGAGTATACACCCTATTACTTCTGTTGATACAAGCCAAGTCTACGTTTATTAGTGAGAGACTGAAGGCAACATTTATTACTAAGTGTATGTCACCTGGAGGGGCAAGATTCTTTGTTGTTGGGAAAAAAGTTGGTTATCTGTGCCCCTATATTGACTACCAAGGTTTAAGCGTGATTACTTTGAAAAATAAGTATCCACTCCCATTAATCTCAGAACTGTTCCACTGCCTGTAGGGAGCAACCATCTTCACTAAATTAAACTATGATCAGATCCACATAAGTGATGACGATGAATGGAAGACAACTTTCAATAATTAGCATGGCCAGTGCGAGTATTTAGTCATGTAGAATGGATTCTATGTCTATGTACCTTCTATTTTTAAAAATTTTGGCAACAATACGTAGTTGTACATCTGCGTTGTGGTAGATGACTGTAACGGAACCGGACCCAGTCTGCACTTGGGTATTTCCATTATACTACTGCTTTCCCGTCCGAACACCGACCACAGACTCCACAGCTGACCAAACAATCCTAGAAGACATCAGTCTGTATAAACATGGAACTCTTTATTTGAAACTCAAACTTACTTTTTATACACTCAGGACAAATCCCCCCTCCCTGCATAATGATACAGGGAGGGGCAATCTAAACTTAGCAACAAGAGACACACACCAACAGACAGTCCCATCAGGAGGGCTTCTGGAAACACCCCCCAACAAGCCAATACACAAACACATACATCCCATAATAGTTTGCTCCCAAGCAAGACACACAATAGAGCAATAGGATGCAACCACATGGCAGTAAACAATGAACAACCCCCACCCCACCTATACATGTCTACACAATATCAAGACATTTCACCCTGTACCCCTAACAGGCACAGGGTGACTTACACATAAGAGGGATATGGGGAGCTGAGACAGGGGTCTCCTCATCCCTCTAAAGTGAGCTGTGTTCCATGGGCCCCCCACCCAAAGTCACTCCCGTCACAATGACATACTAATTTTCTCTGCAGATTCACAGATTGTGATTCTATGTTTGCAAGAGAATGGTCTTTGGGTTAAATGTGAAGAATATTTCTACAAGCTTAGATGTTCCCTTTCTGGATTAAACAGTCTCCGTCCATGGTTTTCTTGGGTCAAAGTCCCCGTGATCCTGAACAAGCCTTCAGAGATTCCTCCACCTTAGTAGCTCTCATTACCACCCTACCCAGGAAAGAAAACAATGTGGTTGGCCTCCAGAAACAAACCAGACCTGTTGAAAAAAAATCGTTTGCATATGCTCCTGTCCTTGTCTGCCCCAAATTGCCACTGCTCAGCCATTCTTCCTGGAGCAGGATTCTTTTTTGGTGGGAATTGCAGATGTCCTTTTACCAACAAAATGCTGCTGCTCATGTCCTGTGATTGCTTATGTTAGAAAATTTTTGCCTACTGAGAAAAATGATTTAAGGCCTAGAGTTACTAGCCATAAAGCTGGCTCTTGAAGAGTGGTGGCACCTTCTGGTGGGAGTACTATTGCATATTACTACGTCCATTGCTAGACAGGGTCAGTTTGGATTTGTTTGTGTGTGGTTTTTTTACAGGCTAGCTGGTAAATGTTTTACTTGTTTCGAATGTGCAAAGCATTTCCATGTGCACCTTACTACAAAGGGTAGTTGTGGATTGGGGTGCTTGCCATTTTTTTGTATAGTTTCCACGCTGGATTTGGCATGGTGACACATTGAATGCCTTCAGCTGCCACTGTGCTCTTGCGGGCTTCTAGTGTAGCCCTATGCCTTTAAGTAGGGATGGGATCCCTCCAGGCATACCTGCCCTCAGTTTATCCACTGCTATATATACTTTGAAACTTTCCAATTATAGAGTAAGGGCCACACTATGCCGAGGAGCCTTGGCGAGGCAGAGATCTTTCAGTCTGCATGGTCTTCCTTCTCATATAGTCTCTGATAGGGGAAAGCAGTTCACTTTGTTTTGTTTTTGGATGTTGATTTATCACTTTCTGGATATCCAGCTGGATTTTCTTTGGCCTATTACCCACAATCCAGTTGTCAAACAGTGATTTAACCAGAATGCATAAAAAGGGGGGGGGGGTGCAGCGCTAAATTAATAAATACACATTCATATGAACCAATGTTAAGGTGCTGATAAAGTGCAAAAAGGTGACTATAAATAATGAGTATAGTCCATAACGTGATCAAAACCCAAGAGAGTCTTCAAAGAACTCCAATGGCTGGATTCGTGGATGCGGTGATAAAGGTATAAAGATTGCGCACTCACCAGATACGCAATCCAAATGCGCATTCAAAACAGAAATCCTAGGGTCCTCATATGGATCTGGTCAGATCTGGTCACAAAAGCCCCTCGCCACTTGATAGTGTTGCCACAAATAGATGAAAAAAGGCCGCTCTGCAGACGTAAAAGGCTCCCACTTGATCCAGACAGAGAGTCCAAAAATTGTAGTAAGTGGATCACTCTGACAGCCAGGCACTGCGCACATTGAAAAAGTAGAGGTTCATCAAAGCTTTCATGCTTCTCTCATGATAGGTTTCCTTTAACACCTGTGTTAAAGGAAACCTATCATGAGAGAAGCATGAAAGCTTTGATGAACCTCTACTTTTTCAATGTGCGCAGTGCCTGGCTGTCAGAGTGATCCACTTACTACAATTTTTGGACTCTCTGTCTGGATCAAGTGGGAGCCTTTTACGTCTGCAGAGCGGCCTTTTTTCATCTATGTGTGGCAACACTATCAAGTGGCGAGGGGCTTTTGTGACCAGATCTGACCAGATCCATATGAGGACCCTAGGATTTCTGTTTTGAATGCGCATTTGGATTGCGTATCTGGTGAGTGCACAATCTTTATACCTTTATCACCGCATCCACGAATCCAGCCATTGGAGTTCTTTGAAGACTCTCTTGGGTTTTGATCACGTTATGGACTATACTCATTATTTATAGTCACCTTTTTGCACTTTATCAGCACCTTAACATTGGTTTATATGAATGTGTATTTATTAATTTAGCGCTGCACCCCCCCCCCCCCCTTTTTATGCATTCTGATTATTTTGAAGGTTTATACGGTACCTTTTTTGGTGTTCAGCTGCTATTGTCTCATTTCATTTATTTATTAATTTTATTAATTTTATAATCTATTTTAAGCGCTCACTTGCCCTGATATTTACTAGTGATTTAACCAGATGTTGGTGCAATTTCTTTTCCACTATGTAACAGTTAAACATGATGATTGGCAGACTATCTTGTTTGGATAAAGTTTTCGGAAAACAATCAAGTCTGTGAGTGCCCTAGGGCAAAATGATTTTTTTTTTGCACTTATCAATTAGATATAACAAACCACTTTCAATGGTATATTTAGCAGACCAAAAGGGAGCAAATAGGAAAAGATCATTGTCATGGTTTTCATACATTTTAAAGTCCCCTCCAGGGGCGGACTGACCATTCGAGCACTTGGGCACTTTTTTGAGTGTGGGCAAGGACACAGGGGCCCCATGACCCCCTATTGCCCGGGGGCCCCATGAGTTGTCAGTCCGCCCCTGGTCCCCTCTCAGTTATTGCTAACACCTGAAGTTCTAGTAGTGTCTGCTGCTAGAACCAGCCAACAACAGCTTTGGGAAGATTTTCACTTAAACCTTCACAAACTTCAGCTCATTACAGGAAAAAGGCTGATAAACCGCATAGGGTGGCTCCACAGTTCTCTCCTAGAGATTAACTTTGGCTCTCCTCCAAGCACATCTTTCTGAGAAAGTCTACCCCAGGGTTAGCTCTTCATTTCGCTAGGCCCTTTACTGTTTTTTTTTTTTTTATTAATATTTTATTAGGTTTTACATTTCATCTCTTCCATAAATAAAAATCAAACTCTCTTATTAATCCATTATTATCACAAGTACAAAAATACAAAACATTCCCCTTCCCTCCACCCTAACCCGACTTATCCCTCCCCTTCCACCAGCCTAGCCCCCCACCCTCCCTCCATTCAGCATCCTTCCCCTATCTTTGAGGGTCCCAGGGTTTTCATCTATTTCTAAATACTTTCAATTAGCTTAACCTTCTTAAACTCCTCCCATTCTTTCCATTTCTCGTGAAAGCACTCTATTTTATCCTCATCTATATGGTATAGTTCCTCCATTTTATATATCTGATCTACCTTTCTTATCCAATCCGTTGTCTTTGGTGTTTCTTGTTCCCACCAGAATTTAGGAATCAAACTCTTTGCTGCGTTAATATAATGCAATAACCCAGAATTTTTGTATTTTTCAACCGTTAACTCTGTTCCATGTAAAAGACATATCCTTGGATCCTTTGGTATTCTTATCCCAGTTATTTCCTGTATCTGGTGGATTATTTCCTCCCAATATTCCTGAATTTAATAACACTCCCACCAAATATGAACCACTGTGCCCTGTTCCCCACATCCCCGCCAACACAAAGGTGAATTATCCCTGTTTTGTTGGTGTACTATATTTGGTGTCATGTACCACCTCGCTAAACACTTATAATTCATCTCTACATCTTTCATATTTAATTACCATGTGGCCCTTTACTGTTTTAACCCAGTCACCTACAGCTTAAATTCCAATATAGAAGAAAAATATATTTAAAATATATTTTAAAAATATTCTTCCCAAATATATTGACATCTATTTGAAATGCTACAATTTTGGCCATATTTAATATATTTCAATATATATATATATATATATATATATATATATATATACACTGCATGTTGAAATGCGTTTTTATTACAAGATATATGAAAAATATTTTTAAAAATACAATTCAAATATACTGTATGTCTTTAAAAATACAAATCTACATTTTTGCAGTGCATTTACAAATATATGTAAAAAATATATGCTAAAATTACTTTTTTATATGTTAAACAAAAAATCTGAAGAATACATTTACAAAATATATATTTTTAAAAATATATTTTTACATTTTTTTGTAAATGCATTCCAAAAATGTAGATTTGTATTTTTAAAGACGTATAGCATATTTGAAATGTATTTTTAAAAATATTTTTCATATATTTTGTAATAAGACGCATTTGAACATGCAGTATATATATATATATATATATATATATATATATTTCTTATTATTTTTTTATTTTTTTTTAAATATATTGAATATGGCCAAAATTGTAGCATTTCAAATATATGTCACAATATTTGGGAAGAATATTTTTTGAATATATTTCAAATATATTTTTCTTCCATGTGGGTTTCTACCATTTCTCCAGATTTTATAACAGGTTTCATGTTTTCCTGGTAAAACCTGTAGTGTTCAAGCATTATTCCTGCACCTCCACACCTCAAGAACCCATCTTAATACTAAGTGGAGGAAATATTGGACTTCAAAGTGTAACTTCAGCACCTGGTGCGTGAAAAGGTCTTCATGCTCTTCATTTGGTAAACAATTCCACTGTTGATTCACAATAAGCTGGGGGGTTCCCTCCAGGAAGGAGCTTTAAGAGGTGGATAGTCACATATTTTCTTAAGAGCTGATCTACTGTATGTTTGTGTCCACAGTTGTCCCTGATGGAGATCAGTCTTTGCAAAGTCATTTCCTTGTGCAAAGGATATAATTTTCCCTGGAAGTGTTTTGCCGAGGCTTACTCTGTCCAAGTTCTTAGGTGTTCCCACGCTTCCTCTACTGGTTCATATTAAGAAGTGGCAGCTGTGCTCTTCCTCCTCTGTCATGTCTGGGAAAGCTACTTAAACTTGCTTAGAGCGATTTGGATGACCAGAGCAAAGTATTCTCTTCCCAGGCTTCTCATCTTGTGAGTTCTGTTCCAGGTTATGATACCTGTTAACAGCCTGTTTTTTGATAATCCCAGTTTGCCACTTGTCTTGACCTTGTGTTGGGTGGAGTCTTCATACGGTGGCATCATTACATGCAGAGGAGGTGGAAGCAGGAGGAAGCTCTGAGGCAGTTGGTCTTCTCCACCTATAATAGTTCGAGTGATTTACCTCTTAGTGCTGGAAAAGCACTTGTGTTTTGTAAGTGAGTCAATGGTGCTCCAGTAAAACAGAGACAAATAGAAAAAGAGGGATAAAAAGTTGCGAGAGAGAGATCCTTCTAAGACAGGGTTTCTCAACCGGGGTTCCATGGATCCCTTGGGTTCCTCCAGAGGTTGCTAGGGGTTCCTTGAGCAACGAGCAATTGTTACCTCTCAGGTCAGTTCCCACTGACACCATTGATCTTTTTAGCAATCTGTAAGGGGGTAATTCTTCCCAATAACCACAAGTGTAAGGGGCATGAATAAATGGTCATCCGGTTTACCTTAGGGTGTGGTTGCCATCATCTCCATTTTTCTAATAGAAAGAATTATACCTTACATTTGGTGGGATTTTTAAGGCAACCTTAAAGTATATACAAATTAAACAATTGTTAAAAAATATTTGACATTTTATTTGACATATAAACACATATTTCCCCAATAGAATATAACAATTCTTGACAACATATTTGCTTGAAAATATTTATAATTATTGTATTGAGTGGTTAGTGCTGTCCTTTGAAGCTGATTTCCATCTTGCAACCTCAATTGAGGGAACTACGAGTGCATTCAGCCTAGATCCAATGCGTTTTGAATACTTTAGTGCAGATTCTTCCACAGGGAAAGGCTACCACTCTAAAACAATAATTGTCAGTAGTTAAATTGTTTGTGATCCAAAGATTGAGAAACCAACTTTACAAATTTTTTAACTTACATATCACCAAAATTGGTCAAAACATAAATGCTGTGCTGTGTTTTGGAGAATGAGTCCCCCCCCCCACACACACACACACAGGATGAGGTCATCGCTTCGGATGCAAAGCGTCGGATGCAGTGGTGTAAAGCACGCCACTGGACTCTAGAGCAGTGGAGATATGTTCTCTGGAGTAACAAATCACGCTTCTCTGTCTGGCAATTCAATGGACGTGTCTGAGTTTGGCGGTTGCTAGAACGGTACTTGCCTGACTGCATTGTGCCAAGGGTAAAGTTTGGTGGAGGGGGGATTATGGTGTTGGTTGTTTTTCAGGGGTTGTGCTTGGCTCCCTAGTTCCAGTGAAGGGAACATTTAAGGTGTCTGCATACCAAGACATTTTGGACAATTTCATGCTCCCAACTTTGTGGAAACAGTTTTGGGATGGTCCCTTCCTGTTCCAACATGACTGCACACCAGTGCACAAAGCAAGGTCCTTAAAGAAATGGATGAGCGAGTTTGGGGTAGAGGAACTTGACTGGCCTGCACAGAGTCCTGGCCTCAACCTGACAGAACAGCATTGGGATGAACTAGAGTGGAGACTGCAAGCCAGGCCTTCTCATCCGACATCAGTGCCTGACCTCACAAATGCACTTCTGGAAGAATGGTCAAACCTTCCCATAGACACACTCCTAAACCTTGTGGACAGCCTTCCCAGAACAGTTGAAGCTGTTATAGCTGCAAAGGGTGGGCCAACCCAATATTGAACCCTATGGACTAAGACTGGGATGCCATTAAACTTCATGCACGTGTAAAGGCAGGCGTCCCAATACTATTGGCAATATAGTGTATATAACATTTGTATACATGGAAGTGTTTTATTCAGGATTGATTAACTTTTCTTTTTTAATTCAATGAGCTGTTTTCAATTAAATATAATTTATTTTATATCACAGTTTGTTATTACTGCAGCTTCTAGTAATGTAAGTATTTTATTCTAACATGGATAAATATATATCTTCAATAATGTCTCATGGCTCTATAAATAATTCCATAATAAAAGATGCATCAAAACGTACTGTTTTACCTATATACAACATATTTCTAAGTCATTGGAGTGTAACAGGTTCCAAAAGTTTTGTCGTATGGAGACCATGTGAATATACAGACTTGGTTTGCTAGCTCCTGATGGGCTAAATAAAGCCAAAGAACATTTTCATTTTCATTTCAATACAGTTCTTACCACTAGAGGTCACTAATTGAATTCAAATTGTAAGCGAATAGACACAACTGAGTTCAATGAAGCCATATTGTCTCTATTCTCTTTATTTTGTGTAGTGCTATTCCCATAGGAACTGCTGGTTAGGAGGAGGTGAGTCCTCCTTAGGAACTTCAGCCCCTCTGACACAGTAGGTTGAGTGCACATGCAGTATCACAGAAATCTCTGAAAGTAATACTTAGAACCCAGTAGTAATACTATATCAAAGAAAACAGACTCTGAACCAGTTAGTAAATGTAAACTTAAAATGCCTGATATGGTTGTAATAAAGTTACCATAGAAATGGATTAACCATGATGATAACACAATTTATGGGTAGTAAAAAGGACTAGTCATAAGATGACACTTGGTGTGCAGATCAACATAAACAGTAGGAAGGTCACCTCAAGTACAGCAGTGAGCAATGATAAAGTTTGATTTACCGAACATAGGAACTATACTAAAAAAGTGCATTAATGGTTACTATGCTAGGCTTAGACTGACTAGATGTGCACTGTCCATAGAAATGAAGGAAAGGGGAGAAAGTACAAAGGGGACCTGCAGGAGGGTTTTACGAGAGGGGCAGTCCTTTATGCTGTTCTTTTGCTAGCTACTGTTGGGGCCCTTTAAGAAGCGTTGGTGCACTTAACAACAGTTTCATTATTTCCAGTTGCTGGATATTCTATACATTTTGGTGCTGTTGAGTAATCCATAGCAGTTTCAATAAAATAGCATATATTATAGGTGCAGTAAAAATGCAGCATAGGTGTGGTATATACAGTATCTTACAGAAGTGAGTCCACCCCTCACATTTTTGTAAATATTTTATTCTATCTTTTCATGTGACAACACTGAAGAAATGACACTTTGCTACAATGTAAAGTAGTGAGTGTACAGCTTGTATAACAGTGTCAATTTGCTGTCTACTTTACATTGTACCAAAGTGTCATTTCTTCAGTGTTGTCACATGAAAAGATAGAATAAAATATTTACAAAAATGTGAGGGGTGGACTCACTTCTGGGAGATACTGTATGTGGTATACTCATTGTCCTGCCTTCAGTAACTCAGTCCCTGATAGTGTGATCAGTGGCAGTGCCCTCTCACTAATTCTTGTGCTGTGGCTGTGATCTCTCGCTGTAGAAAGGGGGACCCCCTCAGTCTCTCCAGAGATTCTGTGGTGAGAAGCAGAGGGTTCAAGAATGCAGATACGATTGCTGTGCTGTCTTTGGTTTCTCCAGTGGTCTGGCCTACCAGCAGTCTGGTTGGTATGTAGCAGATGTGCTCTCATCAGTTCCCTCAGAACCAAGATAGGGAGCCAAACTGAGCAGTCTCAGAAAAGCAGCTTCACTCCTCCCCCTTACCCCAGTGTCTGTTGGGAATTATAGTGCAAAAGGTCCATAAGCTATACAATGTGGCTTACTTTCTGGATTTCAAATCTCATGATCCTGGATGGGATAGTGCAACACAACATTCAGCATAACAGCAGAAAGTTACGTACATAGTTACATAGTTAGTCTGGCTGAAAAAAGACAAAAGTCCATCTAGTTCAACCATTAAAAAAAAAAGTTATAATCTTACACCCACAGTTGATCCAGAGGAAGGCAAAAAAAAACCAGCAAAGTATGATCCAATTTGCTCCTGCAGGAGAAAAGAATCCTTCCTGATCCCCTGAAAGGCAATCGGATATTCCCTGGATAAACTTTACCTATAAATGTTAGTATCCAGTTATATTCTGTGTATCCAAGAAAGAATCCAGGCCTTTTTTAAAGCAATCCACTGAGCTGGCCAGAACCAACTCTTGAGGGAGTCTATTCCACATTTTCACAGCTCTTACTGTGAAGAAACTTTTCCGTGTTTGGAGATTACATTTCTTTTCCTCCAGACGTAAAGAGTGCCCCCTTGTCCTCTGTGATGACCTCAGGGTGAATAGCTCTACACTGAGTTCACTATATGAACCACTGATGTATTTATACATGTTGATCATGAAAGTGAAATGTAAACATATTGTAAAGACACATTGTACAGGTGCATTCCCCTCCCCTCTAAAGCACGCGCACATCACTCCCATACTTAAAAAACCCTCCCTATACCCCACCAACCTGAACAACCTTAGACCCATCTCCCTGCTGCCATTTACCTCCTAGAACGCTTAGTCTACAATCGTCTGAGCTCCCACCTCACCAACAACAACCTTCTCGACCCCTTACAGTCTGGCTTTCACTCACTACACTCCACTGAAACTGCCCTACTAAAGCTCTCTAATGACATACTAACTGCAAAAACCAACGGCCACTATTCAATACTCCTACTACTTGACCTCTCTGCGGCTTTTGACGCTGTTGACCATCCCCTCCTCCTCAAAAAACTACACTCTTTTGGCCTCAGCGACTCCACTCTCTCTTGGCTCTCTTCCTATCTATCGCAGCGCTCCTTCAGTGTTACCTATAACGCTGCCACCTCCTCCTCACTCCCTCTCTCTGTAGGGGTCCCCCAAGGTTCTGTCCTTGGACCCCTTCTCGTCTCCATCTACACCTCCTCCCTTGGTCACTTGATAAACTCCCACGGCTTCAATTACCATCTCTATGCTGATGACACACAAATCTATCTGTCTACCCCTCACCTCACCCCGTCAGTCTCCATCCGCATCACTAGCCTACTAAGCGACATATTGGCTTGGATGTCACTCCACTTCCTCAAACTCAACCTTTCCAAAACTGAGCTCCTAGTATTCCCCCCTGCCCGCGCCACCCCCACTGACTTCACCATAAACATCGCCAACACCATCCTCAGTCCATCCCCTCACGCCAGGGTACTAGGTGTAATCCTAGACTCCCATCTGTCCTTCCAGCCCCAGATCCTATCGCTGACAAAACCATGTAGACATCACCTCTGCAACATCTCCAAGATACACCCGTTCCTAACCCCGGAAACAACTAAGCAACTTATTCACTCCCTTGTCGTATCATGCCTCGACTACTGTAACTCCCTCCTCATTGGCCTACCTCATCGCAGGCTATCCCCCCTCCAGTCTATCATGAATGCTGCTGCCAGACTCATCCACCTCACTAACCGTTCTGTATCCGCCACCCCTCTCTGCCAATCCCTCCACTGGCTCCCAGTTGCCCAATAGATAAAATTCAAAACTCTAACAATGACATATAAAGCCATCCACAACACTGCCCCAATTTACATAACCGATCTTATCTCTAAATATCACCCAAACCGTACACTCCGCTCCTCGCAAGACCTCTTACTCTCTAGCTCCCTTATCTCCTCCTCCCATGCTCGTCTCCAAGACTTCTCCAGGGTGTCACCCATCCTCTGGAACTCCCTACCCCAATCTATTAGACTATCACCTACTCTATTTGCCTTTCGGAGATCACTGAAAACCTTTCTCTTCAGGGAAGCCTATCCCGCCCTCTGCTAATCCTGGAATCCTCTACTCTTCCAACCACTCCATCCCCCACAGTGACTACCTACTGTACCATTCACCCCTCCCTCCTAGATTGTAAGCTCCAAGGAGCAGGGCCCTCAAATCCCTCTTGTATTGAACTGTATTGTTGCTGTATTGTCTCCCACTATAATGTAAAGCGCTGAGCAAACCGTTGGTGTTATGTAAATCCTGTATAATAATAAAGAGGGTAATGCATTCTTCTACATGTTACTGTAGTCCAGAACCTTGCTGCATAATTATTTTCTCAAAATTACATATGTTTCTAGCCCTGCGCACTGTACAGTATACAAAGGCCTCAACCCCCATTCAGGTTCCCAAGAGGATGTGGGGGTTTATGGGAGGGGCTTATAAGAATCTGGAAGCCCCCTTTGTATTAAAGGGTCCCCTCAGATACTCACCCCATCCCAAAGGAATGAATATAGGGTACAGTATCACTATGCATTATTATTCCCTCCCCCAAAAAACAAAAGCGCTCGATAATGTTTCCCCAAAGCCATGACGACCCAACAATGTTACCCCCAGGGGCGGACTGACAACTCATGGGGTCCCCAGGCAATAGGGGATCATGGGGCCCCTGTGTCCTTGCCCAAAATCCAAAAAAGCCTATGAAAAAGGTACCAGGGGCATCTCATGGGGCCCCCTACTGACCCCGGGCCCTTGGGCAGTGCCCGAGTTTCCAAATGGTCAGTCTGCCCCTGGTTACCCCACAGCATTACCACTGTTAATGATGCTGTATGTAAATAAACCAGTTGAATTACTGAATGCTCTAGTAAGAAAGTAAAGAATCCCTGCCTCTCTGAAGAAACCTACCTTTAAACTCTAAAGAATGAGAGTGCAGCGCTAACCCAAATAGCGATTAAACATATGATAGACCACATATGATAGTGGATCAGTAAAATGTCAGTGTAAGTTCATCAGATGTGCTGAAAATGCATACAGTCTCCAATATGTAAAAAACCAAAAGTAGTGACTTTCAGAAATGATAATAGCCAAATAATGCACTAACCAGATAGCGCATATTAAAGCGCATGGAGCATTTAAGACCTGCCCCTGGTGCTCAGCCACTGTATCACTGGAGCCAGGAGATGTCATCTATAGGGTGACCACTAGTTGTCATCTATCCGGATGGAAGCTGAGTCCAGCCACTGTATTAGAGGATCAGGCGGATGTCATCTATAGGGCGACCACTAGATGTCATCCGTTCCAGGAGGAGTAACAACGGTTCAGCTGCTCATAAACGGCCAGACCAGAGGTACATATACACAGGATATAAATAGCTTGGCACTTCCCTAACGCGTATCGTGCCCTCTGATGATGTGTACTCACACGATACGCGTTAGGGAAGTGCCAAGCTATTTATATCCTGTGTACATGTACCTCTGGTCTGGCCGTTTATGAGCAGCTGAACCGTTGTTACTCCTCCTGGAACGGATGACATCTAGTGGTCGCCCTATAGATGACATCCGCCTGATCCTCTAATACAGTGGCTGGACTCAGCTTCCATCCGGATAGATGACAACTAGTGGTCACCCTATAGATGACATCTCCTGGCTCCAGTGATACAGTGGCTGAGCACCAGGGACAGGTCTTAAATGCTCCATGCGCTTTAATATGCGCTATCTGGTTAGTGCATTATTTGGCTATTATCATTTCTGAAAGTCACTACTTTTGGTTTTTTACATATTGGAGACTGTATGCATTTTCAGCACATCTGATGAACTTACACTGACATTTTACTGATCCACTATCATATGTGGTCTATCATATGTTTAATCGCTATTTGGGTTAGCGCTGCACTCTCATTCTTTATCAATTACTTTGGAGGTTCCCGAGGTGCCTTTTTGTGCAAGCAGCTACCGTACTTACACCTATACACTGCGCTCGATTTTATATATAGATTTTATATATAAGTTTATTTTATACCTTTAAACTCTGTTTCATTCCTGTCTGGCAGTGAGTGTCACAGACATTTCCTAAAGGTCAGAATGGTTACAGCAGATGCTGTGGTCAGTGTGTGTTTCCAGTAAAAGATGGGGTGGCTACTGTATGTGTGTAAGGCTTAACTGCAGAGATAACTGCCCCAGTGAGAGCACAATCATCACTTTCTGACAGCAGCAGTGGAATTTGAGACTGCTGCCATCCAGGGGCGGACTGACTCATGGGGCCCCTGGGCAATAGGGGATCATGGGGCCCCTGTGTCCTTGCCCAAACTCAAAAAAGCCTATGAAAAAGGTACCAGGGGAATCTCATGGGGCCCCCTACTGACCCCAGGCCCTCGGGCAGTGCCTGAGTTTCCAAATGGTCAGTCCGCCCCTGCTGCCATCACAGTTTACTTTTGCAATTTCTTTTTTGGGGGGTGAGTAATAACAGGTACTCAGTCGCCTAGGGCGAAAGCTTTCTGGAGCTCCCTTTTTTAAAGGGAATGTCCAGACTCCATTAAGCCCCTGCACAAACCCCCACATTCTTTTGGAGAACTGATGTGGGGCTTCTCCACCTTTCCTTGCAAAGTACCCTTCCATTTTTGACAGGCACATGGCTTTGTATGGTTCAGGAAGGAGGGGGGGGGGGCGCCTGCTCGCTGGCCCCCAGGCTGCATTCCTGGATAAGGAACTGGTAGGCATTTGAAGGGGAACCCAAAGCAGCTATTTTAATTTTTATTTCTGTAAATGTCACTTTCAAGGACTACATCATGCTGTTCTGTAACTTCACATGCAGCTTTAAGCCTTGGTTCACACTATGAATCGCACATGAATCACACAGGAACCGCACTGCATTCACATGCAATGAACTGAATAGCTCAAATCGCACCATATCTGCACCAAAGTCTTGCCTGCAGCAATTCTGGGAACGCAGAGCAACCACAACCAATTCCTGCCATGCAAACCAGTGCAGGCAAATACACTGCGTTTTGCGACCTACGTTGTGGAGTATCATTAATATTGCACTGACACCTGCTGCGAATTGTAAGCACAGTGGGATTTGAATGCAGTGCGAGAATAGCGCATGGATCGTGGGTTTCCTGCACTGCACATGATTGTGAACTGAGGCTAAAGTGTATTTGCCAAATTTAGATAACTCCTACTATTTTTTACATGTTCCCATTCACATTGCATAACTTTGAAAAAATATTTAAAAATTGCTACAAGAATTATTCCCTATAAACTTCACTGCCTGTCTCTGCATTCCCAGTAAACACTCCTACCCCTCCTATCCCTACATGGAGCAGCACAGTGGCTAAATGGTTAACACTTCTCCCTGGCACTACCAGGGTTGTTGGTTCAAATCCCAGCCACAGTACCTCCTGCCTGGAGCTTGCATGCTCTCCCCGTGCCTGCATGGGCTTCCTCCCACACTCCGAAGACTTGCTGGTAGGTAAACTGGTGCCTGTCTAAATTGGCCCTTGTATGCGTATGTATGAATGTAACGCACATGGAAGAAAAATATATTTTAAAAATATTCTTCCCAAATATATTGAGATATATTTTAAATGCTACAATTTTGGCCATATTCAATATATATATATATATATATATATATATATATATATGAGGAGGCACTGGTGGGCATTGACAGGCATCACTGATGAGCACTGAAAGGCAGCACTCATATATGGCACTGATAGGCTACACTGTTAGGCAGCACTGATGGGCACTGTTAGGCGGAACTGAAAGGCAACTCAGATGGGCACTGATATGTGTCATTGATGTGAACTGATAGGCACTGATATGTGGCACTGACAGGTGGCATTGATGGGCACGGACAGGTGGCACTGATGGGGCTACACCGATCATCAGTGCCCTGATGATCAGTGTAGATGTCCCCTCTGAGGAATGCCGATTACCGGCTCTCCTCTCCCCACTGTCAGCGTGACAGCTCGAGAGGAGAGGAATGCCGATAACCGGCATTTCCTTATTTACATGTGATCAGCTGTGATTGGACACATCTGATCACATGACAGAGCCGACGTCATCGCCTCTTTCCCGATTGGTGGTCCACTGTGTCCCAAGGACACAGCACACCAACGATCGCCACGCTGCACGCCTCTGGGGCCTCGCACGCACGGTTAGAATGGAAGAACGGGATATGACATCCTCCCAGACTGAGAGAACCTCGCCCATCTGTCATTTCCTTGTATGGCGGGCGGGAGGTGGTTAATTACACAGGTTCTGAGGCTAATTTATTGCAGATAGGGCACTACGTGAGTTTAATTACCACCTTCATCAGCCACCGAACCTGTTATTAATGTGTTTTGGCTCTGAAGGGATGAGGTGGCAATCCTAGTCCAACCCCATTTGTCAAATCAGCTGTATAAAAGCATATTGGTATATTTGTAAGCTCCCCACAATTCTTCGTGTTACTAAACCCACAACAGTAAAATCAGTCTGTATATGCGGTAAAACATGCTTGTTATACTCACTGTGGAACCTAAGGGGTTATTCCTCTGCATTCTGTAGAAACACTGATCTTGTCTTCTTTGATCCACCCCTTCTACTGTCCCCAGTCAAACTGATAGAACCGAGCCTTGGAGGAAGCAGCACATGCTCAGTTTGCTGTGTATTGCTAGAGTTATTTTTTTCTTGGGACAGTGCATGTGATCAGCACAGGGCCAATCAGCATTGTCCAGACAGAGGTCAGGGACCCTGCAGTCTCATAGAGAATGAAAACTTCTACATGCTTTAACCCAGGGGTGGGAAACTGTGGCCCTCCAGCTGTTGAAGAACTACAAGTCCCATGAGGCATTGCAAAACTGACAGTTACAAGCATGACTCCCAAAGGCAGAGGTATGATGGGACTTTTAGTTCACCAACAGCTGGAGGGCCACAGTTGCCCACCCCTGCTTTAACCATGGCTCAGCTGGCTGGACACTGATAGAAGTCACAAGACTGCTCTAACTGCTGATGAGAAAAGGTATTTAGCAGTTTATATTTAATAAAATAATTACATTTCCATGTTCTGCAGGAGACCAGATATGGTGAATGCAGAGTCCTTGGTTTAGTAACATTTTAAGCTGCCTACACACTATAGGAAAATTGGGGCAAATGATCATCCGGTTTTCATTGTTTGTTCGCAAAACGTCGAACCCAAGGGTGGTACTAACTGTACTAAAATTCTCGAACGACAAAGTTATTTTTTTGGTTTGACATAGAAACATAGATTAGGAAGTGATATAATGTACATGTGACCCTGTAGCTTTGCCTTTCGTCACCATATGTTCTGCGTGTTGCGGATTCTTCGTTCTGACTCCTGTACATTCATTCAAATTTCTTGGTGGTTCAGTATAATATAAAATTTTGTTTGCCCCTTTGGAAATTTTAATTTGGTACGTCTGAATCGGGTGTCACTATGAGAAAATCGAAGGAGCATTCTGAATACGGAAATTTCTGTCTGAATCTTATAGTGTGTAGCCCTTGTAGCACCCTCTAGTGTGCTACTAGAATAGAGTATTATAGACAAAATCATTGGTGGTTGTGTGAGTCATGTGACTGTGGTAAGGTTATTGCAGGTCAGCTGGACGACTCAACAGGTTGTGGCTCTATCACCTCCTTCTGGCTCTAGGGGACAATAGAACCCTCCAGAAGTCGGTAAAAAGGAAGGGGTGGAGGCCCAATCTGCATATTCATGGGGGGAGTCCAGCCAATCTCAAGTGGGCTGGCCTATAAATATGGGAGAGTCAGGTTGACAGGGGAGTTGGGTGGAAGATGGAGTGCTGAGGACTGTCGAGAGTCAGGATGATGGGGAAGTTGGGTGGAAGATGGAGTGCTGAGGACTGTCGAGAGTCAGGTTGACGGGGGAGTTGGGTGGAAGATGGAGTGCTGAGGACTGTCGAGAGTCAGGTTGACGGGGGAGTTGGGTGGAAGATGGAGTGCTGAGGACTGTCGAGAGTCAGGATGACGGAGAAGTTGGGTGGAAGATGGAGTGCTGAGGACTGTCGAGAGTCAGGTTGACGGGGGAGTTGGGTGGAAGATGGAGTGCTGAGGACTGTCGAGAGTCAGGTTGACGGGGGATTTGGGCGGAAGATGGAGTGCTGAGGACTGTCGAGAGTCAGGATGACAGGGGAGTTGGGTGGAAGATGGAGTGCTGAGGACTGTCGAGAGTCAGGTTGACAGGGGAGTTGTTTGGAAGATGGAGTGCTGAGGACTGTTGAGAGTCAGGTTGTCGGGGGAGTTGGGTGGAAGATGGAGTGCTGAGGACTGTCGAGAGTCAGGTTGACAGGGGAGTTGGGTGGAAAATGGAGTGCTGAGGACTGTCGAGACAAGAGTCAGGTTGACATCGGAGTTGGGTGGAAGATGGAGTGCTGAGGACTGTCGAGAGTCAGGTTGACAGGGGAGTTGGGTGGAAGATGGAGTGCTGAGGACTGTCCAGAGGTTGACAGGGGAGTTGAGTGGAAGATGGAGTACTGAGCACTGTCTGTGTCTGGGAGGGGCCCCCTAGGTTTGGGGGTCCAGCCTTTAGGCAGGGTTTGGGCTGGCTTAAGAGGATACAACTTGCAAAGAGGCGCGGATGGGCTCAAGGCTTGGAGAAGAAGGGAGCAAAGAGGACAGTATTAGTACAGCAGAACACATTGGGATCTACAAGGGGAAAGACTGCCACATGTAGCAAGCTTTCTAAGGACAACGCTGGGCTCTATCCATTATCCTTGTCCAGGGAGATCTTCCAAGAAGCCAGGAGGGCTGGTAGTGCTTGCAGGTTTAGGAGCAGCTCTGTAAGGGGGAGGGAAGACATCTCTACATGTAGCTATGAGAAGTGGTTTTTGGGGGCTGCTAGTTCCTCTCTCATAAGGGGCTGCTACTGATCTGCAAAGACTGACGGCTTTCAGGAAAAGAACAGTCCAGGATCTGCTTTGTATATAGGAAGATACTGCCCCCCTTCCATTGATTCAAGTCAAACTGGGCATCCTATAATCCCTATTTCCCTATACAAGTTGAAGTAGGTCTGAGTAAGTAGATCCAAGCTCTGATGAGCTCTGATGTAATGGGGGGACTCGGATGGAAAGCAGGGGGCTTTGATGTGAAGGAAGAATGCTGATGTGAAGGGGGAACTCCCTTATGAGGCACCTAGGAAAGGGTGACATCATTATCCAGTGTAGATGTCGGTTATCTTCAGCCCAGTAAATGCATTTCTGTAATGGGGGGCTCACGTTTTTTCCTACTTTTAAGGAGTGCTTTGACCAAAACAGGTTGAGAAATACTGGCCTAAGGCTAGGTTCACACCTATGCAGGGTGCGTTTGAGCTGTTTCTGCATTGCGTTTTCACACTTGCGTTTTTAATGCGTTTTGCTTTTTTTTCTTGTTGCTAGGCAGCTTTAAAATGCAAAACGCATCAAAAATGTGGAAAAACGCAAAACATGTTTTTCTGCAGCGTTTCCATTGAAGTCTTTAGAGCCAAAAAACGCAACTTTTTGCATTCAAAAAAAGTTCCTGACCCTTTGCAAAAAACACACCGGGTGAAAACGCACAGGTATGAACATGTCCCATAGGAAATCATGTTAAATGGACTGCTGTGCGTTTCTGCAAAACACACAATGCTGCAGAAAACGCTTAGGTGTGAACCTAGGATAATATAGGAGCTCTTCGATGCAACCATGTACTGATGCACACCAACTCTTCACTACCTGGAAGAAAAGTCTGACATTCAGACGCTGGCTCAACTGTTCTCCGGTTATTAACCATTAAGGCTCCGTTCCCACTTGTGTGACTTAAAAATTGTGCGATTTTTTTTTTTTCTTCTTTTGTTTGTGTTTGTTTTTTTGCTTTTTTGGGGCTTTTTTTCAATGCGATTTGAGGCAACTGTGGATGAGTGTGACTTTGGCTGATGATGATTGTGATCTACAAAGTCGCACACAATTCATTTATTTCCTAGATTGTAAGCTCGAAAGAGCAGGGCCCTCAATCCCCTCATGTTTTGCATTGTATTGGTATTGTTCTGTCTCATGTTCTGTCCCCCTTTGTAATGTACAGCGCTGAGCGAACTATTGGCGCTTTATAAATACTGTATAATAATAATAATATCCTTTATGTGCAACTTTCATGCGACTTTAAAGGGTTTACACTGACGTCAGTGGTCCCTCAAGTCGCATGAAAGTCAGTCCAAAGGTAGTGCAGGAACTACTTTCAAGTCGCTGTGACTTGAAGTCGCACATATATGAATGGTACTCATCAGGAAACATGGGGTGCGACCAGGGGCAGACTGACAACTCATGGGGCCCCTGGGCAATAGGGGATCATGGGGCCCCTGTGTCCTTGCCCACACTCAAAAAAAGGCTATAAAAGGTACCAGGGGCATTTCATGGGGCCCCCTACTAACCCCGGGCCCTCGGGCAGTGCCCGAGTTCTCGAATGGTCAGTCCGCCCCTGGGTGCGACTTTGTCATGCGACTTTGGTCCCCAAAGTCGCAAGAAGTGTGAATGGAGCCTAAAGGACGCAATTAATGACATCATTTCGGAGCTGAATACTTCAGTAAAACAACTTTCTCAGGGGTAAATGATTGTAATATGCAGTTCTTACTAATTACTACAATCAGGTCTAACATGCCAGCTGTATGTGTTGTCAGCTCGTTCCTTTGGAGACAGAAATTTAAGCTACGTAAGCAAAGAATGACAGTCATCCTTCACTCCCCCCCTCCAGACATGAGACTCAGAAATCCTAGGGCTGGACTATGCTCAGCCAACTCCCAGTGAGATCTTTGAACTATGATGGAGAAACGAAACCGAGCTGTGAAAAGGAAACCGATCGTCCCCATAGTCAGGGGATTTCCTGCTGAGACGTGTGTAGCCAGGGCTGCCAGCAGCAGCGTTCTACGTAATCAATAATAGAAGCATTATGTGCTGAAGAGGCCATCTGATGAACAATACCTGGACCCCTTCTTGGACTGTGCGGGTCACATGACTACACACGGGTAGGTTTGCTTTATGCTTTTTATTATTATTGTTATTATTATTATTATTATACAGAATTTATATAGCACCCACAGTCAGTGCAGTGCTTTACAAACCAAGGTACAATTAATACCATTCAATCGGAAGGGTTCATAGCGTGCATAAGGGGGTACCACCAGTCCTCCTGTACAGGGCCCAGGCCAGCAGGGGGGCCCAGGCTGATGGGTGATGGCTGATGGGATGCGGGCAGGGAGGGTGATCAGCATGGCTGGAGGGCAATTACTGGAACAGATCCTCTGTATGGCTCTCTCTGCAGCAGCTGAAAGCTGGCTTCTTCTCCTCTCCCTCCCTTTGACTTTCAGCTGAAGCAGAGCGAGTCAGATGGGATCCATCCCAGTGGCTTAGTGGTTGCCTTGCAGTAAATAGGTCATGGGTTCAATTCCTGACCATGGCGCTTCCTGCATGGAGTTTGCGTGTTCTCCCTGTGCTTCTGTGGGTTTCCTCCCACGCTCCAAAGACATGCTGGCAAGTTAATTGGCTCCTGTCTAAATTGTCCCTAGTATGTGTATGTATAAATGTGAGTTAGGGACCTTAGATTGTACACCCCTTGAGGGTTAGGGACTGATGTGAATGTACAATATATATGTAAAGCACTGCGTAAATTGACAGCACTGAAATAATAATTACACCCCCCTTTGGTGCGCCACACATTCTCCCTACTGCCCAGGCCCCCCGTCCCTCCACCCCCACAGCACTGCCTCCTTCCCTCCAGCAACTGCAAGCACTCACTATGTTCATTCATAACTGGTTTTTTTTGTTTTTTTTATGGGGGGGGGGGCTTTCAGGCTGGCTGCATGGGGCCCCATGGTTTCTAACAGCAGCCCTGGTTCAGAGGGTCCTGCTCATGGGAGCTTACAATCATAGATTTATCCCAATAAAAAAAAAACAAAGGTGACAGCCGCAGGTATGCTCAGTACTGTGTTCAACCCTTCATAGCGTAAAATCTCTCCGGTGGGTGTCACCGCTATGTACAGTGTGTGATGCAAACATGTCGAGAATAGATTGTGGAATAGGAAACCTCGGAGTAAGCTGAAAAAATCATTTTAATAAAGTATCAAAAAGTCAATTGACTAACTGCACACACTCATATCACACCCTCTGTCAGTGGGCTCCTAACTGTGGCCCTGGGGCCAAATACGGCCCTTTGCTTGCTTTTATCCTGCCCTTGGGCCATTATTCCCCAGTGGGGCATACACTAGTTCCTGCCACTGCCATTGACGAGGCACTATTCCTCCCACTGACACCAACAATGTGGCACTATTCCTCCCACTGACACCAACAATGTGGCACTATTCCTCCCACTGACACCAACAATGTGGCACTATTCCTACAAATGACACCAACAATGGGGCAGTCTTACTCCCACTGACACCAACGATGAGGCTCTATTCCACCCACACTGACAGCATCGATGGGGCACTCTTCCACTGACACCAACAATGGGGCACTCTTCCACTGACACCAATGATGGGGCACTATTCCCCCCATTGACACCAATGATGGGACACTATTCCTCCCGCTGACACCAACGATGGGACACTATTCCTCCCGCTGACACCAACGATGGGGCACTATTTCTCCAACTGACACCAACAATGGGGCACTATTCTTCCAACTGACACCAACAATGCGGCAGTCTTACTCCCACACTGACACCATCGATGGGACACTGTACCTCAAACTGACATCAACAATGAGACACTCTTCCTCCCCTTGACACCATCGATGGGGCACTATTCCTCATGCCGACACCAACGATGGGGCACTATTCCTCCCACTGACACAACGATGGGGCACTATTCCTCCCACTGACACCAAGGATGGGGCAATGTTCCTCCCACTGACATCAATGGTAGGGCAGTGTTCCTCCTACTGACATCAATGATGGAGCACTATTCCTCCTCCTGACACCAACAATGGGGTACCATTTCTCCACCTGACACCAACGATGAGGCACTATTCCTCCCATTGACATCAGCAATAAAGCACTATTTCTCCCACTGACATTAATGATAAGGCACTATTCCTCCCACTGACACCAACGATGAGGCACTATTCCTCCCACTGACACCAACGATGAGGCACTATTCCTCCCACTGACACCAACGATGAGGCACTATTCCTCCCACTGACACCAACGATGAGGCACTATTCCTCCCACTGACCCCAACGATGAGGCACTATTCCTCCCACTGACCCCAACGATGAGGCACTATTCCTCCCACTGACCCCAACGATGAGGCACTATTCCTCCCACTGGCCCCAACGATGAGGCACTATTCCTCCCACTGGCCCCAACGATGAGGCACTATTCCTCCCACTGGCCCCAACGATGAGGCACTATTCCTCCCACTGACACCAACGATGAGGCACTATTCCTCCCACTGACACCAACAATGGAGAACTATTCCTCCAACTGACACCGATGAGGCACTATTCCTCCCACTGACACCAAAGATAAGACACTGTTAACCTCTACTGACAGCAAGACATTTTCTACTCTTACTGGCCACAATCCGGTCCTTCTAAAGTTTGAGGGACAGTAAACTGACCCTTCATTTAGAACGTTTGGAGACCTCTGGTCTATATCCATAAAAAATACCCTGCCCCTACTGTTCCCACTCGTCATGTGCAGGACAGCTCATTCATTTCAATTGGTTCCCCTACCTGTGAGAAATGTGAGGAAAGTCCCCAACCCTTTATACCACACTGGTTTTCAGCGATGCGGGCTGATGAGTGTATGTTGACAGTGGAGGAGTCCTGCTCTCAGAATACAATAACACAGCAGGGAGAATTCCTCCATACACCTTGCTTTTATGGATGGAGGAATCAGTTGGTTTTTTTATCTGCTGGCTGATCGAAAAAAAAAGGAAATCTGTCTATGGCTGGCCATAGTCTCGCAATATCCTGAGAGAGCAGCATAGGCAAAAAAACAGCAAATAGAGGTAAAGTGCAGCTACAAGCCAAGCATAGTGTGGTAAGTATAGGCAAAGCAGTTCAAGCATGTGCAAACTACAGATAGGTTAGCAGCCAGGCTTTATCTCCTCTCACCACACAGTGTAAGATCAAAGAGGATACAGATGAAGCTTTAGCTCCATGGTGATGTAAGAAGACTAAGCTGTGAAAACATATCAGCCACTCTCCGAACATAAATCCTTTATTATCAACAACACAGTGACTGCATACAACAGAGTCTCCACCCGGAAACCAAACTTTCTCAACGCGTTTCACCATTCAATTTTTGTTCCCTCTGTCCTTCTGGGCAAGCCAGAAACAGTGAAATGCGTCGAGGTCGGTTGATTTTTGGGTGGAGACACTTTTGTATGCAGTCACTTTGCTGACAATTATTAAATACAGCAAGAGCAGTTAAGTTTGGAGTGAGGCTGATATTTTTTTCATATCTTTGACGGAGCATGAAGGTGGACTATAGTGTCCATGTATCACAGGAGGAGCTATAGATTGAAGAAGATTAAGAAGTATAATCGTAATGTTTAGGATTAGAAGTGAGAACATTTCTTTTCATTGCTCTCTTCTTTATACAGAGTTAGGTTGAATAAAGATACTGGTCCGCCCAGTTCAACCTGAGTGTATGTTAATAATAACAATAACCATAACAACAATATTATTATTATATAATAATAGTTATTCTTTTATTATTATTATTAGTAGTAGTAGTATTATTATTAACAACAATATATAATAATAATAGTTGTCTTTGTTCTTGTTATTATTATTATTACTATTATTATTAGCAGTAGTAGTAGTAGTATTAACAACAATATTATTAAATAATAATAATAATAATAATAGTTATTATTATTAAATTAATAATAATAACAACAACAATATTATTATTAAACAATAATAATTGTTTGTAATAATAATAACAATATTATATAATTATTATTATTATTATACAGTATTTATAAAGCACCAATAGTTCACTCAGCGCTGTACATTACAAAGGGGGACAGAACATGTGACAGAACAATACCAATACAATGCAAAACATGAGGGGATCGAGAGCCCTGCTCTTTCGAGCTTACAATCTAGAAGGGACGGGATAGTGGTACAGGAGGAGATAGCTGTGGGGGATGGAGTGGTAGGAAGAGTGGAGGAGGTCGGTCAAGTTAGCAGGGGGTAGGCTATATATATAATAATAGTTATTGTTATTAAATATTATATTATATTATATAGTAATAATGATAAATATTGTTATTAATATAATAATGAATGACAATAATAACTATTATTATATAATAATGATAAATGTTGTTATTATTATTGATGTTATTGTTATTATTGTTGTTATTAATATACTAACAATATTATGGTTATATAATAATAATCAGAATTATAAATATTGTTATTATTAATATAATCATTAATAACAACTATTATATAATAATAATGATAAATATTGTTGTTATTATTAATAGTTATTATGAATTATTATATTAACAATTTTTATAATTATTATTATATAATAATATTGCTATTATATTAATAACAATTATAATAACAACAATAACATCAATAATAATAACAATATTTGTTGTTATTATTATTATTCATTGTATTATTATTATTATTATTATTATTATTATTATTATTATTATTAACAATAATATTATTAAATAATAATAATATTTATTGTTATATTATTAATAATAATAACAACAATATTATTATATAATAGTAGTTATTGTTATTAATTATATTATATAGTAATAATGATAAATATTGTTCTTAATATAATAATTATAATTTTAATAAATAACAACAATAATAACATCAATAATAATAATAATAACATAATTATTATATACTACGTTATTGTTATTATTATTTTTTAATTAATTTTGTAATTATTATTATTAATAGTTGCTATACTGTTTCATGTATTGTCCCCCCCCCTCTATTGTACAGCGCTGAGCAAACCCTTTGGCGCTATATAAACTCGATGTAATAATAATAATAATTATTATTATTATTATTATAACAATACTAATAACAATTCTTTCAATAGAAATATAATGGATAAAAAAATGAACTGTATTAAACTCCAGAATTTGCCTTAATATTAGTTTGTGGCAACGCTCGGCTATTATTAGCATATTAAAAGAACCGTATCAGCCAGTCAGGTTGTATTGCATTCCACAGTGATGTCAGTCTAACATAGGGAATGTTGCTTACAGAAGGAAAAGCACAAAGATGACATCATCAGTGTGTTGTTGCTTCTTTACTGTCGTTTCAACATACTGGAGCAGTAAGGCGGCATCACTACTGTATATTCCCTAACTCGTACAGAAAGTGGTGTCTAATGACTCTGCAGTATGGCAGGCTGTGTAACTTATAACTGTAGCCAGAGTTGAGTTTTAGTGCCGGGTCATACCGGGCGGATTTGCCATGCGATGAAAGTTTCAAATCGCATAGCAAGCCGTACCCTATTCTGCGCAATTACAGCAGTCATATCGGTGCAATTCTGACTTGGTCAGAGTCGCATTAATTTTGATAGTAATGCATGCACTACTTCAGCTGCGATTTGCATAGACATCTGTGTCTTGGAAGCCGTAGATTTCTTGCAATTTGCACCTTGAGTCAGAATAACATCCGACCAGGGGCGGACTGATCATTCGAGCACTCGGGCACTGCCCGAGGGCCCGTGGTCAGTAGGGGGCCCCATGAGATGCCCTTGGTATCTTTCATTGGCTTTTTCATAGGGTTTTTTGGGTGTGGGCAAGGACACAGGGGCCCCATGATCCCCTATTGCCCGGGGGCCCCATGACTTGTCAGTCCGCCCCTGCATCCGACTTTGGAAGCCACACAATTTCAAAGTCAGAGCGGCGTGACTGGGGAGTAAATATACAAAGCATGAAGAGCAAAGTATAATGGTATGCCATGTACTGACAGTACAGTTAGGTGTGTCCTATATACATATCACACATTGCAGTCCTCATTGTGTATTTTGTGGGGTGTTTGCAGATTCTTAAGGAAGCAACGCCAATGCAAGTATAAAGAAAACTAAGAGGAGATTATCATGGAGCCTCAGCCTGATGTCCCAGAGAAGCAGAATGAGGTATGAGATATTGGGGATTCGAATGTGTTATGTAATGTAATGCTGTACACCATCTGCCCTAGAGCTGGACTTCCTAGTAATGCTGTACACCATCTGCCCTAGAGGTGGACTTCCTAATATTTTCTATCACCTAAGGGCTAGTTAGGAGGACAGAGTTGGGGCCCGTTTACACCATGGTGTGCCTACGTTCTCGCTGGTGTGCATTAGGAACCTCTATTATATAGTAGATACTGGGACAGCTTGGAACACCGTCCTGTTAGAAGCAACCACAGGCATTTTGCCTGTCCAATAAGAACTCATTGTTCATGATACCTAGTGGCCAATGAGATTTTTTGGTACACATTAAAGTGCAACGCCACTTCTCTTAGCAATAAAAGAAAAAACCTAACTCCAACAGACTTTTTAGTAAATGTCATTGAAGAACCATACTTGCATCTGTACTGTAGGCATTTAAAGAGGTTCTAAAGACTGGAGGGTTTTTTTACCTTCATGCATTCTATGTGCAGCTCTACCTGCAGCCCACCCCAATACTTACCTGAGCCCCATCTCGATCCAGCAATGTGCATGAGAGCATCGGCTCTCCCGGGTCTTTCCTCATTGGTTGAGACATTGGCCCCTGCTGCTGTCAGTCACAGCCAGCTTGCTCTGGGGGCACTTGGCAATGGGAAGGGGGCTAGAAGAGCCTCCAAGGGACCCAAGAAGAGGAGGATCGGGACTGCTCTGTGCAAAACCATTACACAGAGCAGACACGCAAGATCTGTTTGTTATTTTAAAGAAAAAAAAACAAGCCTTTAGAATCACTTTAAATTTGCTGAAATCTTTCAAAATGAGTGCAGGGCTTTTTTTCCTAGAGAATAGGTGCAGGTACTCCTTCCTTCTGAGTAACCACTTGTCTCCTTTCCCTACCCACCTTCAACCAAGATCCTTTGCAGCCAGCAACAATAGACCACCCATCAACAATAAACCCCCTCCAGCGACAATAGACCCCCATCAACAATAGATCCTGGCTGGCAACAATAAATTCCACCCGTCAACAATAAACCCCCTCCAGTGACAATAAACCCCCTTCAGTGACAATAGACCCCCTCCAGCAACAATAGATCCCATCTGGCAACAATAAATTCCACCCATCAACAATAGACTCCATCAACATGTGATCCTGTCTGGCAACAATAAATTCCACCCAGCAACAATAGACCCCCTCCAACAACAATAGACCCCCTCCAGCAACAATAGACCCCCTCCAGCAACAATAGATCCCATCTGGCAATAATAAATTCCACCCATCAATAGATCCCACAGCAGCCATACCCCCCAAAAAATCCCCTCCAGCAACAATAGCTCCCCTATGTAATAATACAGTAGATATCCCAGCAGTCAGCATCAGTAGACCCTCCGGCAGCCAGCTACAATAGACCGCTCCCTCAACAGAAGATCCCTCCCAGCAACTATTTACCCCCTAGCAACATAAGATCCCTCCAGTGAAAATATATACCCCACCAGCAACAATAGACCTCTCCAGCAACAAATGATCCCCCAGTTACAATAGATCCCCCAGTAGCCAGCATCAATAGACCCTCCAGCACCCAATTCAGTGCTGGAAGTGCCACAATTGTGTTCCCCCGCATTCTCACTGAAAAAATGCCCTGACTAAGTGTGAGGTCTTGCCTTCACTATGATGACAGGATCCACTCTTGTGTTCTAGTATAAAACACTGCGTCCTTAAGGGCCGGTTCACACATGGAACGCACTGTTCCCACACTGCATGCTGGAAAGCAGTGCCTGAGCGATCTGCTGTGCGTGTCAATGCATTAATGGCATCCCAACGCAGAGCGCAAACTCAGTGTATATGTAGGCATCAAATCATATAGTACCACAGTATCATGCAATTTGGTGCGGTGCATTTTTTGTATGCATCACACACACTTTCTTCATGTTCCAGTGTGATTTCAACCCATTCAAATGAAAGGGCTGCAAAATCATCACATGCTGGAATCACACGGGAATGTGGCATGTGTTCTTGTGCAATCCCAGAGCAAAACGGCCCTCAGATAAGCAGGTTTGTGACCGAAGATGAAAACTCTAGTTTAGTAAACATAAGATCATTTACAAGGGTACCTGTTATTAAAAAAAAAATTATTGTATTCTGCTATATCGGGTTTATGCATGTAATGAGAGCATTCAGGACATCTGCTCGTCTGCCACCCTATAGCACAAAGCAGCAGGGCTGCGAAAATCATATACACACATACATACACATGTATGTGTGTGTGTGTATATATATATATATATATATATATATATATATGTGTATGTATGTGTGTATATATATATATGTGTGTGTATATATATATATATATACATATACAAACATATATATATGTGTGTGTATATATATATATATATATATATATATATATATATATATATATACACACACACACACATATGTACGGTGGAGGAAATAAGTATTTGATCCCCTGCTGATTGTCAGTGTTTGCCCACTCACAAAGAAATGGTCAGTCTAAAAATCGAATGTTCGGTGTATTGTAACACTGAGAGACAGAATAGCAACAAAAAATTCAAAAGAAATGCATGTCTAACAAATTATGCACTGATTTGAGGGAAGAAGGTTCACCCAAGATTTGTCCCGTCCATCGTCCCTTTGATGCGGTGCAGGTGTCCTGTCCCCTTAGCAGAAAAACACCCCCAAAGAAGAATGTTTCCACCACCATGTTTGACAGTTGGGATGGTGTTCTTGGGGTCATAGGCAGCATTCCTCCTCCTCCAAACACGGCTAGTTGAGTTGATGCCAAAGAGTTCGATTTTGGTCTCATCTGACCACAACACTTTCAACCAGTCCTCCTCTGCATCATTCAGATGTTTAGTGGCAAACTTCAGACGGGCCTGGACATGTGCTTTCTTGAGCAGAGGGACCTTGCGGGCACTGAAGGATTTCAATCCTTGTCGGCGTAGTGTTACCAATTGTTTTCTTGGTGACTCTGGTCCCAGCTGCCTGGAGATCATTGACAAGATCCTCATGTATAGTTCTGGGATGATTTCTCACTGTTCTCATGATCATTGACACTCCACGAGGTGAGATCTTGCATGGTGCAACAGACCTAGGGAGACTGACAGTTGTTTTGTGTTTCTTCCATTTGCGAATGATTGCACCAACTGTTGTCACTTTCTCACCAAGCTGCTTGGCGATTGTTTGGTAGCCCAGTCCAGCCTTGTGTAGGTCTACAATCTTGTCCCTGACATCCTTGGACAGCTCGTTGGTCTTTGCCATGGTGGAGAGTTTGGAATCTGATTGATTGCTCCTGTGGACAGGTGTCTTTTATACAGGTAACAAAATGAGATTAGCTGCACTCCCTTTAAGAGACTGCTTCTAATCTCAGCTTGTTACCTGTATGAAAGACATCTGGTAGCCAGAAATCCTGCTGAATGATAGAGGATCAAATACTTATTTCACTCATGAACATGCAAATCAGTGCATAATTTGTTAGACATGCATTTCTTTTGAATTTTTTGTTGCTATTCTGTCTCAGTGTTACAATACACCTACCATTCGATTTTTAGACTGATCATTTCTTTGTGAGTGGGCAAACATTCAAAATCAGCAGGGGATCAAATACTTATTTCCTTCACTCTATGTGTGTGTGTATTTATGTGTGTATATGTATATGTAGCGCGTGCCCAACTCGCGCTGCCATTGGCGGCTTAAGCTGTCGATCACCAGGTCCTGGCTGGTGATTCCCCACCTGCACCTGGCGATTGCCGAGTATCACTGACGGGGGAGAGGTCTGTGTGTAAGCAATACAGATCTCTCCCCTGTCAGCTCCTGCACACTGCTTTGTATGGCTCTGCATAGCAGTGCCATACAAAGCAATGTGCTTACAGTGTAAACCGCACACAGTTAACCCTTTGATCACCCCAGATGTTAACCCCTTCCTGCCCAGTGCCATCAGTACAGTCAGTGCTTTTTTATTAGCACTGATCACTGTATTAGTGTCACTGGGGATGTCAGTGGCAGTTAGTTCCCCCCCCAGTGTCAGAATGCCCGCTGTAGTACCGCTATAAGTCACTGATTGCAGCCATTACTAGTATAAAAAAAATTCCAGTATTTATACCACCATTTGTAAACACTTTAACTTTCACATAAACCAATTAATTTACAAGTATTGGGATTTTATTTTATCAAAGACATGTTGCAGAATACATTTTGGTCTAAATTTATGAGGAAATTTGATTTTTTAAATTTTTTACTGGACATGTTTAATAGCAAAAAGTAAAAAATATATTTTGTCTTTTTTGTTTATAGCGCAAAAAATAAGAAATGCATAGGTGATCAAATACCACCAAAAGAAATCTCTATTTGTGAGGAAAAAAAGAACATATATTTCATTTGGGTGCAGCATTGCATGACCACGCAATTGTCAGTGAAAATAACGCAGCACTGTAACGTAAAAAATGGTCTGATCAGGAAGGGGGGTAAATCCTCTGGAGGGCAAGGGGTTATAAATTCCTTTTTTATTACTATGAATTCTCCATCTTTCTCCCACAAACCTACCCTCCTACCCTCAAGCTTAGTGCAGGTTTCTCAGAGAGGCAGCAAATCACTTGCACACAAGCAGCAGAAATGTGTTTTGCAAATTTCTGATCTACAAATTTAGTACCTTTGTAGTAACTGATAGCAATTTTTTTGTGCGACTTAAAATGATATTTCCCTTGCAGCCAACTATTGTAATTTAAAGTGCATTAAATTCCAAAACCGATTCTTCAGAAGCTGTACTAACTCATTCAAAATGTTTTAAATTGCAATAAGATTCAGTATTTCTAACCCCTGAATTCAGGCAAAAGACAGGCCTGCCTCTAAGTAGACGTGCAAAATTAAAAATGTGTTTATTGTTTTGTTATTTGACTAATTTTGTTTCATTCGATTAGTTAAATTAGTTTAAATCATTTTTCAGAATTTGTTTTGTTTTATTTGAATTTGACCGAAATTTGAAATTTCGAACGGATTCAAAAACAATTATAATGTTACAAACCATAATCCACAATACATATGTGTATTTGATGGTATATAGGCTATATCAGGGGTAGGCAACCTTTGACCAGTGCCAGTCAGTAGGGCAGTAGATTGTGTCAGTCAGCAGGAGGAAGGAGGTCCTGATTTGCCTATATAGATCTTTATATCACTAGAGAGGTCACCAGCAGGAGGAAGGAGGTCCTGATTCGCCTATATAGATCTTTATATCACTAGAGAGGTCACCAGCAGGAGGAAGAAGGTCCTGATTCCCTTATTTTGATCTTTATATCAGTAGAGGGATCACCAGCAGGAGGAGGGAGGTCCTGATTCCTCTATATAGATCTTTTTATCAGTAGAGGGATCACCAGCAGGAGGAGGGAAGTCCTGATTCACCTATATAGTTCTTTATATCACTAGAGGGGTCACCAGCAGCAGGAAGAGAGTCTTGATTCCCCTATATAGATCTTTATATCAGTAGAGGGATCACCAGCAGGAGGACAGAGGTCCTAATTCCCCATATAGATCTTTAGTTAGACCTCATTTAGAATAATGTGTTCAATTCTGGAAACCTCACTTACAAAAAAGATAGATATGATAGAACGAGTCCAGAGATGGGTAACACATAAAACATATCAACAGCGACTTCAGGAACTTAACATATACAGTCTGGAGGAAAGAAGGGAAAGGGGAGACATGATTGAAATCTTTAATACATCAAGGTGGTGAATAGGGTTCAAAATCAAGAACACGGGGACATGACCTTAAACAAACTGGAGGAAAGTTCAAAACTAATCTCAGAAAGCACTATTTTACTGAAAGAGTAGTAGATAATTGGAATAAACTTCCAGCAGAGGTAGTGAGCCAGTCAACAATAAATGGCTTCAAACATGAGTGGGCCAAGCATAGATCTATACTCAGACAAAAAAAGTAAAAAAAAAACCCGAACAACCCCCCCCCCCACAAAAAAACCCAAAACAAACAATAAGACTCCCCCCCCCCCAAAAAAAAAGAGAAACAAAATGGGCAGACTCCTCTATGGACCATTTGGTCTTTTTCTGCCATCACTTTTCTATGTTTAGCCTGAGTGGAGAAGCCTGCCCCCTGCCAAGATATTGCAGAGAAGAACCTAGCTCTCTATGTGGAAGCAGTGATCTCTCTGCAGAGGTCTGATGCGACCCCTGCTGAGTTAGAACCAGTGGTCTTCAATCTGAGGAGAGCATGAGCTTTGCTTATTGCAGAGCTATGGGTTCACACAGACAGCAAGAGTCTCTCACTGTAGCCACTGGCAGGGGACAGGCTTTCCAATCAGGCTGTGGCTGGTTTAGAAAGAAAAGGAACTGTAAGCCATTGAACATGTCCTGAACTGGTGCACCTGCAATGTACAATATTTAGCAACCCTTGCCCTCTTGGCTTGTGCAGAATTTATTGTGAGAAGCAAGGTATGAATTCTTTGCCACCCTGCCCATGCTTATGAGGGTGACCTACAGTAGACACCTGGGTCTGCATTCTCGACCCTACAGTAGACACCTGGGTCTGCATTCTCGACCCTACAGTACACACCTGGGTCTGCATTCTTGACCCTACAGTACACACCTGGGTCTGCATTCTTGACCCTACAGTACACACCTGGGTCTGCATTCTCGACCCTACAGTACACACCTGGGTCTGCATTCTCGACCCTACAGTAGACACCTGGGTCTGCATTCTCGACCCTACAGTAGACACCTGGGTCTGCATTCTCGACCCTACAGTAGACACCTGGGTCTGCATTCTCGACCCTACAGTAGACACCTGGGTCTGCATTCTCGACCCTACAGTAGACACCTGGGTCTGCATTCTCGACCCTACAGTAGACACCTGGGTCTGCATTCTCGACCCTACAGTAGACACCTGGGTCTGCATTCTCGACCCTACAGTAGACACCTGGGTCTGCATTCTCGACCCTACAGTAGACACCTGGGTCTGCATTCTCGACCCTACAGTAGACACCTGGGTCTGCATTCTCGACCCTACAGTAGACACCTGGGTCTGCATTCTCGACCCTACAGTAGACACCTGGGTCTGCATTCTCGACCCTACAGTAGACACCTGGGTCTGCATTCTCGACCCTACAGTAGACACCTGGGTCTGCATTCTCGACCCTACAGTAGACACCTGGGTCTGCATTCTTGACCCTACAGTAGACACCTGGTTCTGCATTCTCGACCCTACAGTAGACACTTGGGTCTGCATTCATGACCCAAAGCAAAGTAGGCTCAGGTGTTCGTAAACCATACTGTATTGTTAGTACAATTTGACCACACCCAAGATTAGTATGGCAAGCTTCACATGCTGCTATTATCTCCCCTCCCTGTTTCACCCCCACTACACCCCTCTCAAAAGTTGGGCACAGTCAGTAGGGTGTACCCAGATTTTAGTCAAAAAATCTGGTCAGCCTGTTGTGTGCAGTAGATTGAAAAATTAATTTTTTTAATGGGCTCAGATTGCACTGCAAAGGTATCGATAACTGGTATTGGAAAGTACTTGAGCACAAGTATCAGTACTCATACTCGCCCATGAAAAAAAAATGGCATCAGTGCAACCCTAGTTATAACCCCCCCGATGCTATCCAGAATGAAAAAAAAGTTTTAGTTCTACTTTTTTGTGTGCTTGAGGGTATTCGAAGTGGTTATTATTGCAGAGATTTTTTTAGGATTCTAAAAATGCTGTGATTATATTACATGTTGTTCCCCTAATCTAATCTGTTTGCATCCATTGGTTGGGTCAGCGATATAGATAATCTTTTCCATACTTCCCAAGTTCAAAGGTGTCCATAGGTAGGACAGAAATGTCAGCCAAAATATACAGGGCTTTTTTTTCCTCAGAGAATAGGTGCAGGAATTCTCCCCTTCTGACTGACCCCTTGTCTCCACCCCCTACCCACCTCCGAGCATCATATCTTGGTTCCACACCCTACCCACCTCCGAGCATCTTCCCTTGGTTCCACGCCCTATCCACCTCCCAGTACCTCCCCTTTTATGGAAAACAGAACCAAGTATCATGTTGTGGTTCTAAGTAGATCATTGATCAATAGTTACCCCCAACAACAATAGACCCCACCAGCAACATTGGACCCCTCCCCGCAACAAAATACCACCCCAGCAGCAACAACAGATTTCCCATCTGCCAACATCAATAGACCTCTCCCTCAAGAGTAGATTCCTCCTAGCAGCAATTGTCCCCCTAGGAATAGAAGACCCCCTCCAGCAACTACAGATCCCCTCCAGCGACCACGGATCCCTTAGCAGCCAGCATAACCCATATCGTCCCCTGCCATTATATATATTTATATATTATATACATTCAATGTTCCCCCACATTCCTGCTGAAAAAAAGCCATACATTTGTTCAAATACATGTCATTTGAAAGTAAGTGTTCAGATGCAGGAGAAGCAGAGGGAGCAGCTGAAAATAGCATCAACCTGCTTAGATTTTTATTTTTTTGTGATAAAGAGGTAATACACATCACAAAACATTTTTAATTTTTTTTTTTTAAGAAATGCAGTGAGTGTAGTAACTTTAATAGTCTGACGTCATCAATGATATCCATCTAGAGTTTTCTGTCTTTGTATGATGGTCCTCCGATGTTGAACATGTGTGCATGTACATTTTTTTTTTTTTTTTTTTTAGAAAATAAAGTTTAAAGTATATGTAAACTCAATTACCAAAACAAAGTTGCAACATTTTTACATATGAAGGTTTCTGTAAAATAATAGTTGACGGTCCTGCCATGAAGCTCCTTATGCAGGCACTTCCTGTTGTTGGGGTACAATGCTCTACCCTTCTCTCCCTAATGTGCTCCTGCGTTGTCAACCTGGCACACACTAGTCCTATGGAGGCAAGTAGCTGACCTAACATGCATTGCACAGGCATGGTCCACTGTGGGCACTATCTGAAAACCAGACCTGACAAATGACATGCAGTAATTGCTAGAGTGCATATAGTATTGCACATATATCTGATCAGGGCTTTTTTTTAGCAGGAACGTGGGGAAACACAGTTCTGGCACCTCCAGTATGTAATGGCAAGGGGTGCTGGAGGGTCTAATGATGCTAGTTACTGGGGGATCGGGAGTTTTATGTTGCTGGGGGTGGGGTCAATTGTTGCTGAGAGGGATCTACTGTTGAGGGGATGATCTTTTGTTGCTGGTTGCTAGAAGTTGTATTGATGCTGGCCTGCTGGAAGATCTTTTTTTGCTGGGGTGTTATTTTGTTGCAGGGGGTCTATTGTTGCTGGGATGGCCTATTGTTTCCTGGAGGTCTATTGTTGCTGGGTGGATCAATTGTTGCAGGGCTGGTCTATTGCTGCTGGAGGGGGGGTCTATTGTTGCTTGGAGGGTCTATTGTTGATGGGGTGTTATTTTGTTGTCGGGGGACCTTTTGTTACCGGGAGGACCTATTGTTGCCGGGAGGGCCTATTGTTGCCGGGAGGACCTATTGTTGCCGGGATGGCTATTGTTGTCGGGATGGCTATTGTTGCCGGAAGGGGCTATTGTTGCCGGGAGGGCCTGTTGGTGCTGGGAGGGCCTATTGTTGCCGGGAGGGCCTATTGTTGCCGGGAGGACCTATTGTTGCCAGGATGGCTATTGTTGTCGGGATGGCTATTGTTGCCGGAAGGGGCTATTGTTGCCGGGAGGGCCTGTTGGTGCTGGGAGGGCCTATTGTTGCCGGGAGGGCCTATTGTTGCCGGGACGACCTATTGTTGCCGGGAGGGCCTAGTGTTGCTGGGAGGACCTATTGTTGCCGGGAGGACCTATTGTTGCCGGAAGGGGCTATTGTTGCCGGGAGGGCCTATTGTTGCCGGGAGGGCCTATTGTTGCCGGGAGGGCCTATTGTTGCCGGGAGGGCCTATTGTTTCCAGGAGGACCTATTGTTGTCTGGATGGCTATTGTTGCCAGAAGGGGCTATTGTTGCCGGGAGGGCCTGTTGGTGCTGGGAGGGCCTATTGTTTCTTGGAGGTCTATTGATGCTCGGTGGATCAACTGTTGCTGGCCTGGTCTATTTCTTCTGAGGGGGTCTATTGTTGCTTGGAGGATCTATTGTTGCTGGCGTCAGGGGATCTATTTTACTGCTTTTTTTGTTATTGACAAATTCCATATAAATCACTTAGCACCAAAAATTATACCTGGTTCTGAATTATCTAACAGGGGCAGTACTGGTACGTGGGTGTGGGGTGGGACCAAGGCACAATGCTCAGCCTCAGAGGTGGGTAGGGGGTTAAGTCGAGGAGTGACTCGGAAGAGGGGGAGTACCTACACTTATTCTCTGAGAAAAAAAAGCCCTGGTTCTGATTTGCAACAAATATTTTAAAAAGTTGAAAATATTTTAGAGAAAAAATTAAATGTCATTTAATTAAGGTTTATGTGCACTTAATAAACATTAGGTCCTCTGGTTTCCTCTGCAAAAAAATGAGTCATCAATGGCTAGCCTATATTTGGTGTCCCATTACCAATCAGCCAGGGTGGTTGATCGAAAAAAGTTAAGTGAACCAACAAGGTGAATGGAGGAATCCTCCCCACTGTGCCACTGTATTTTGACAGCAGGACTCCTCACAGATCATGGAGTTCCTTTGTGGCAAATCAGATGATGCATATTGGCAACTATCATATATATTTAGCCTCACAGGCATAGAACAAGGTATGATCATGTACATGCATGGCATTGTGATAACGAATATCCAAATTAAACTTTGGCGACAACTCTGATTTCATCCACTCCTTCTCTAATGTTTATGTCTAATGTCATTTGGACCTCCAAGATGGGATACAAATGTACATGTCTACGTACCTAGCTAGTAAGAAAAGACCAAACAGTTGTAAAATACTTTGTGCATCTGACCATAATCTGAGGTCTATGAACACTTTTCATTTGTGTTAAATAAAAATAAAGAAATAGAACTTTGCCATGCTAAAAAAAAAATCTATGTCATTGTCAAGATTCTATACACTAGTTGGATCCTAACAGGGTAATGTGTATCCTTCTCCATACAGACCAGCCAACACAAAGACCAGCTCAGCCCATCTGTGCCAACCAAGAAAAATCACAATGTGTCTTCACCAGTGGAATCACCCATAGTTTCACAAGACGTCAAACGTTGCCTTTCACACCTATTAGTGCTCTCCTGTGAGCTGCTCAGTGATATCCAGGGTAAAATGAGCACGATAAGAGAGAATTCCACACGGCACCTGCTGAATCTCAGAAGACTTTATGGGAACTGTCACCAGTTACTGGAAGACGAGGAAGAGATGACGTTGGCCAACAGTAGGAGAGTAGAAAATGAAGGAGAACACAACCTAGAGGAGAATCTCCTGAACTTGGTGCAGTTTATGGAGTCACTAAAAAAGAAAAAGACAAAAGACCAAGTAAGCAACCATGGTGCTTGCCTAAAAAAACTGTCACTTTCATTTAAGGAGGGCCTGGATGGCTATGAGCCTCCTGTATACCTTAGGCTATCCAAGGAAATTACTCATATAGTGAAACCCGTACCAGAAGACATAGAATTTGATCCAGAAAGTGCTCATCCAAACCTCAGCCTATCTCCAGATCTTAAAGAAGTAAAATTCGAGCACTGTCTTGATATAAAGGAGCAAAAGAAGGACTGTTTTGAGCCAGGGTTATATATCTTGGGAAAGCCTGGATTTCAATCAGGTCGCCACTATTGGGAAGTTGATGTGGGCAGCAAGAGCAGTTGGATCATTGGTGTTGTGCGGGAGTCAGTAGAACGCAAAGGAGCATGGGAGTTAAATTCAGCAAATGGCTATTGGGTTTTGCGTAAGCAAGACAATGTATTTTATGGCATTGGAGAATCTTTTGTGACCTTGAAATTGGAAATATTGCCCATGAGGATTGGAGTTTGCTTGGACTTATTTAGAAATCACCTGGCTTTTTATGATGCTGACACCACAGGACTTATTTTTCAGGTCTCTGTCTGTTCTGGACAGAGGCTGTTTCCTTTTTTTTGCCCTGGAGTGCCCGTGAGTGAAGAAGATTGGTGCCCATTAACTTTGTGCCCTTAAAGAAAAACAGCCACCTAAGCATAAGTAAAGGTGCTCAGTGACTTGTGCAAAAGCAGTGAAGGGCTACCACTTTAAAGCACATTAAACATAGAAAATAATCAGTTGCTGGACATCCAAATGTAATATTTGTGTTGATTATATGGTACATTTATTACCATAAGGGTTTTAAAGTTTGAAATGGGTTTTCTGTAAAGCTAATTACCACACATTATGTAAAGTTACTATGTGACATAAAAAATTACAATGATTGCAATTTCATTCTCTAGGGTCTTTGCTAAAAAATATATATATAAAATGTTTGAGGGCTATAAGTAATTTTCTAGAAAAAAAATGATTTAAACTTGTAAACAAGTGCTAGAAAATGCTTGGTCTTCAAGTGGTATGCACACCTCTATTAACCACTTTCCCACAGCCCTAAAGCAGAAATACTGCTACAGGGCAGCAGGGGTGTGCAAAATCATGTATATCTATGTGACTTTGCATTTCCGGGTAGGGGGTGCTCGCAAGCGCCCTACCCGCACCGCTACACTATTCACAGCCTCGGCCATCAATCACCGGGTCCCAGCCAGTAATTACTCGCCGGCACCCAGTGATCGCCGAATATTACTGATGGGGGAAAGCACTGTATGTAAACAATACATTTCTCTCCCCTGTCAGCTCCTGCACACTGCTTTGTATGGCTCTGCACACAGTTAACCCTTTGATCACCCTAGATGTTAACCCCTTCCTGTCCAGTACCATTAGTACAGTGTCATTGCTTTTTATTAGCACTGATCACTGTGTCACTGTGTTGGTGTCACTGGGGATGTAAGTGACACCCAGTCAGTTCCCTCCAGTGTCAGAATGCCCGCCGCAGTCCCGCTATAAGTCGCTGATCACCGCTATTACTTGTATAAAAAAAAAAATACTGCCATTTGTAAACGCTAGAACTTTCACGTAAACCAATTAACTTACTTGTATTGGGTTTTTGTAGCAGAAAACATTTTTGGCCTAAATTTATGACGAAATTTGATTTTAAAATTTTTTTACTGGACATGTTTAATAGCAAAAAGTAATAAATATTATTTTTTTCTCAAAATTGTCAAAAAATAAAAACCGCACAGGCGATCAAATACCACTGAAAGACAGCACAATTTGCGGGGGAAAAAAAGGATGTAAATTTAATTTGGGTGCAGTGTTGCATGACTGCGCAATTGTCAGTTAAAGTAACGCAGCGCTGTAATGCAAAAAAATGGCCTGGTCAGGAAGGGGGGTAAATCCTCTGGAGGGGGGTGGTTAATGACCTCCATTAATTCTGAAATATTTTAATTAGTGTTTTTTAATATGTGCCTGGAATTAGGTTTTTAAAAATTCCACTTTGCAAGTTTGCGGAGCCCTCTGCATCTGCTTAAAAGTTTGTCTGATGGCAGTTGCATCGTCCCTGAACATACAAGTGTCTTTTAATGTCTATGGGCAACACTAATAATAAATGTCCAAAACAAATGTAAATATTTTTGTGAGAAAATCCAGAAAAAAGTTTCAACTAATTATAAGTTGACAGGAAATAGTGCACAATCTTCATCATGATCCTTTACTGCACGGGTGTCAAACTTAATTTCACTGCATGTTGCATCAGCATTATTGTTGCCCTCAAAAAAACAGTTTTATCTGTAAGACTAGATGTCCAGAATATCCACTCCCCTCCCAAAACCACCATCATCAGAAGTCAAGAGTCCCCTACCCTCCCTTACATCATAGTGCACCCCACTTACCTTGTGCTGCTGCTGGGAAGAAGCTGAGGGCGAAGCTGGGAAGCAGAAAGTGCAGGGTCTGGAGGAGGACCAGAGGAGGGCTGGAATCAGCTGCTGGAGTCTTGTGAATGTTGAGACCAGGGGAAGGGGCGATGAAAGGGTGCTGTGGCTGCACAGAGAGGCACAGGATCTGTCAGAGGAGTTCTGTCCTCCTCACTGCTACCGACTGCTGACACAGGAAGGGGGAGGAGCAGGAAAGAGTCTCTCTGCGGTTGCGTGGGATCTGGAGAAGGAGTTATGTCCTCCACTCTGCTGCCAACTGCTTGACAAGCTGCAGGAGAGGTGCAAGGGTCACATGAAATGGCCTGACGGGACAGATTCGGCACACGGGCCTTGTGTTTGACACATATGGCCTAAAGGGTGTGAATGACAGTGCACTGAATGAACACAATTATGTGAAGACTGCACATTTGCACACTTTGGGATTATAAGTGGATTCAATGAATTTTGGAACATAAGAACATGTGCAAGATTGGAGGCTATATATTATATTGATGTTAACTATTTTTATTTTTTTATCTTTCATGTAAGATAATAGGTTGAATAATCAATTTCCTTTTTTAATATGCTTGGTTTTTTTTTCAATCGAAATTAAATTTAAAATTGTAATATATTTTAAACTTCTTCAAATTCACAAGAAGAAACAATGGTAATTGCTGCTATCCAATATAATTTACAAGAAAAAAATCGTAAAAGAAAATTCGTAGACAAAAAGTCAGTTATCTAAATGATGAATGTATTTGTTTTGCAAACATATTTGAATGAATAAAATAATTTCCGTATATTAATGATTATACATTGTAGAGGATCAGTTGGTCAAGCCCATGAAGGAGATCCTCTAGCCTAGTGCTAGGCTTAAAAAGAATACGTGGCCATTGTGTGTTTGTGCAAGAATGTAATACTTTTTGTTTTTACAAACAAGACTCTCTCTGTTGGTACTGTATAGCAAAAATTATTTTATTTTATATGCACTCTATAGACCAGTGATGGCGAACCTTTTTGAGCCCGAGTGCCCAAACTGCAACCCAAAACCAACTTATTTCTTTCAAAGTGCCAACACTGCAATGAAACCTGAATATCGAGCTTTTGGTTTAGAAAAAACAACTCGTACAGTAGTGCAAACTAATTAACAGTACAGGGATGACCAGAGACTGCGGACACAGTACAGGGATAACCAGAGACTGCGGACACAGTACAGGGATGACCAGAGACTGCGGACACAGTACAGGGATGACCAGAACTGCGGACAGTACAGGGATGACCAGAGACTGCGGACACAGTACAGGGATGACCAGAGACTGCGGACACAGTACAGGGATGACCAGAGACTGCGGACACAGTACAGGGATGACCAGAGACTGCGGACACAGTACAGGGATGACCAGAGACTGCGGACACAGTACAGGGATGACCAGAGACTGCGGACACAGTACAGGGATGACCAGAGACTGCGGACACAGTACAGGGATGACCAGAGACTGCGGACACAGTACAGGGATGACCAGAGACTGCGGACACAGTACAGGGATGACCAGAGACTGCGGACACAGTACAGGGATGACCAGAGACTGCGGACACAGTACAGGGATGACCAGAGACTGCGGACACAGCACAGGGATGACCAGAGACTGGGGACACAGCACAGGGATGACCAGAGACTGGGGACACAGCACAGGAGATGACCAGAGACTGGGGACACAGCACAGGGATGACCAGAGACTGGGGACACAGCACAGGGATGACCAGAGACTGGGGACACAGCACAGGGATGACCAGAGACTGGGGACACAGCACAGGGATGACCAGAGACTGGGGACACAGCACAGGGATGACCAGAGACTGCGGACACAGCACAGGGATGACCAGAGACTGCGGACACAGTACAGGGATGACCAGAGACTGCGGACACAGTACAGGGATGACCAGAGACTGCGGACACAGTACAGGAGATGACCAGAGACTGCGGACACAGTACAGGAGATGACCAGAGACTGGGGACACAGTACAGGAGATGACCAGAGACTGCGGACACAGTACAGGGATGACCAGAGACTGCGGACACAGTACAGGGATGACCAGAGACTGCGGACACAGTACAGGGATGACCAGAGACTGGGGACACAGTACAGGAGATGACCAGAGACTGGGGACACAGCACAGGGATGACCAGAGACTGCGGACACAGCACAGGGATGACCAGAGACTGGGGACACAGCACAGGGATGACCAGAGACTGGGGACACAGCACAGGGATGACCAGAGACTGGGGACACAGCACAGGGATGACCAGAGACTGGGGACACAGCACAGGGATGACCAGAGACTGGGGACACAGCACAGGGAAGACCAGAGACTGGGGACACAGCACAGGGATGACCAGAGACTGGGGACACAGCACAGGGATGACCAGAGACTGGGGACACAGCACAGGGATGACCAGAGACTGGGGACACAGCACAGGGATGACTGCTGACCTTTGGGGAGGGAGGGGGAGCGGGTACCTGAATTTGACAGGTACCCGCTCTTACTTCCGCAGAGTTTTTTTTTTTTATCTTACCTGTTCCTCGATCCAGCCTCGCGCTGTCTTCCCGGCTTCTGTAGTGTGGGCGCTCGTCGGACAGCCGGATGCCCAGTGCGCATGCGCGAGAAGCGCTGCGCTTTGTGATTGGTCCAGCGGCTTCTGGGATCTGTCATGTGTCCCAGGTACCGCCTTACCATTCACAAGGAGCACTGCTTCTTGTGCATGCGCACTTGGGACCCGGCTGTCACGCACACTACAGCCGGGAAGACAGCGCGCCGCTGGATTCTCCTGGCGTGCCCACAGATAAGGCTCGGCGTGCCGGCTGTGGCACGCGTGCCACGGGTTCGCCACCACTGCTATAGACCAAAAAATTTAAACAAAACCTTTAAAAACAATTTTTTCTAGTTTAAAAAAATAGTTACTATAGATAAAGTATAATTTTTAAAATAATTGTATTCTATTTATAATGGCACTAAAATTATGTTTCTGATACAAAGCATTGTACGTTATTTCCACATGAAATAAAGTTTTTTGTTCAATTTTGACCATTTTTAAATACAAAAAATGAACAACCAAAACAAATAAGAACAAAAAAAGATAAGATTTTAATGGTTATTGAAAAAACTGAAATAAAAATATTGCAGAAAAACAAAACTAATGCAGCATTTTTTAATTGGGGTGCCTTCGTTTTTCTTCAGGGGTGCCTTGGCAACATGCCTAAAAAATTGCCCCAAAATTGTATACAAACCAGCCTTTCAGTTACACAAAGCCTCAGGTTTAAATTGGGCACCACTACAACCTTCCAGCCATCGGCGTCCTGACAACCATTGACATGACCAGTTGATAAGGAGGACTTCAAGTGCCTGCACAGCATGCTTGTTTAGCCCTCCCCTGCCGCCCTCCATCAGCACTGGGGTCACATTAGCTGAGTGAGAGAGAGAAATATTGGAATACTTGTCAGTACCAGTGTGCAATGGTGTGTTTGCTTTGGAATAATAAATCACCTCTAACCTTGGGTGTCCTACATTTGTCAATGCTGCTGTATCATGGAAAACCATTACTTTAGGGGTTTACATTTTAGAATGAAGTGCCTTTTGGATTGTGAAGAATTTTGAAGGGTACCTTGACTGAGCAAAGGTTGAGAAACACCGAGGTAATGTCATGAACCTGAACACCTGCTGGTGGCACTGTGGTCTTTGGACCTGAAAGTGGTAGTTCCAGTGTCCACTTTACCGAAGTTCAGATCTTTGCCAAGTTGGTATTACCTGTTGACTCTTGAAGTGATGATTTTCTCCTTCCTTTAGTGTGTTTCAGGTTGTGTCTCTGGTGTGGTTGTTGAAGGATGATAAATCCCATCTTTAGAACATTATTCAGCATATTCACAAGAGGCTCTGGTGGACTGCTTTAATATGGTAAATTCTCTGGTCAGAGAAATTGTAAGTTTTGTCCAGCCGTTATTCCAAGCTTGGTCAGACATTTCGCCCCCTACCACATATAATCTGTATCACTCTATTTTTTACTATAGCCACCACGCTTCCTCAAAGATCTTTTTCTCCTTTACTTAGAGCAACCACAGCTGCAACTCCATACATTTTACACCCAACCTTATGCAGCGCCTTCTGGTGTATATAGTTGTTGAGAGTAGTTAGAGGCTTGCTAAATGCCTGGGTTTAGTCAGAGGATTACTTCAGGTAAGAGCTGGAGGGCTCTACAGGTCAGTCCTCTGGTTCCTCTCCCTGCTCTAGAAACTTGAAAAAGCTTCTGGATTTCAGAAGGTGGAGTTGAGGAGGGGCTGATCTGCATATTTATGGGAGTCTGACCAATCCCAGGCAGAGGGGCCTGGCAGTGTGGCAGACCAGTCCATGAATATCACAGAGCCTGGCCAGCAGGGGAGTCAGGTGGAAGATGGAGTGCTTCTGTGTAGCCTGGGAGGGGGCCTTCAGGCTGTGAGGAAGAGGCTGAGTCCTCGAAACGCGTTAGCCTGTTGGAAGTCCAGGGTTCCATTTATGGACTTATATGCAGTGTGGATTGGCACCCTGCTGTTTTGTGTGATTTGCCTTTGTCCTGTATGTCAATTGGGAGTACGATACTTACTTTTTATCCTTTTAATAAATATTTTTTACAATAATGCACTAGGCCGGTGCGCCCACTGTTTATTTTCTTTGTATCCACTGGGGAAGGACAGCCTGCATAGCTTGGAGAGGAACCAGCCCAGTGGAAGGCCTGAATTCAGTTCTATGCACAGCTGCAGAACAAGAACAGTGTGATTACCTTTACACCCCAAGGGCATATAAGTGTCTGCTGGATGCAAGTCTTCAGGGGACAGTTTATAGCTTACCCAATCACTTGTCCTGAGATCAGATACTGTAGCCAGGTGGGCTGGTATTTTGTTCACTTAGGGGACTTAAAGCTCCTGCAAGTTGGAACTTTGCTAAAAATCCATTCAAGGGGACTCAGTTCCAGCAAACTTACTTCGCTAAGGACTGTCAGGGTTTCCGGCTTGAACACAGTCATTCATCTGCCATTTCTGTAGGTTTTTTTTTTTAGAAGGAAGTTGTCCTCAATTTGTTATTCTGCAAACCAGTTGGGCATCCCATAACCCCTTTACCCTATCCAAGTTAAATTTCCTAATAAAACTAAAAAACAAAGCCCATGAACTGTTTCTTATGTCTGGATATAAGTGGAAAATATGGGCTCCCTGACTGTGCAGGAAGTAAAGGGGGACCCAAAACCAGCGGCTCTCAAGAGAGTAGCACTACACCTATATCAGTATCCTACTCCATAGCCTTGTAACCAGAAGTCTCTCCCCCTAGCCCAGTTACCCATTCTAACACCCCCAGACAACCTTTCCTGACACTACTACTTTACCCTCACAGACTTCCACTGCTATTTTAACTTTTTTGCCAATAAAATACCTGATCGGTACCCTGCAATCATTAGCAGGACTTCAGTGTCCAAACCTAAAAAGAAAAAATCCCATGCAGTTCGGTCTCCTGCCTCAACCACTGTTCAGCCTGATCCTGTGCAGTTCTAGTCACCCTACAGTCTGACCTTGTTTTTGCTTCAGGCCAACCTTCTACAGTACTGACCAGTCTCTGACCAGTGTAAACCACCACCAGTATCCACCAGAAAGCCTAAAAAAAAAATCCTAAAATTGACAGACGTCAATAGGAGCAAATAAAAATAAATGCAAATGCATTCTAGCACCAAATAGATGGTCGGGAGAAATGGAGAAGGAAATAGGAATCCCTGAAGCACGGGGCAAATCTGGATGATTTGACAGCTCTGACCAAGAAAAAGGGTTTGTCCAGTGGCAAACCTGCCAGCATAGGCTATGTCTCCAACAGAGGGTATGTATAGGTTGCAATTAACAAATACAGATATCTACAGAAAATACGTTGGTAGACAAATGGGTTCCTCCAGTTTGTAGTTAGACTATTATACTTACCTGTTAAACCTCATTATAGTTGACGTTGCATGCTTTTTAAACATACATGATATTCAACATGTTGATAACTGATTGTGTCCTCTCTACCCAGAGCCCTTCCCAAACTGACCATCAAGAAGATGAAAAAACACAAGTGACTGAAGAAGTCTTTTCAATGCAGAAGGAAGCATGGGAATTATTTGAACAGTGTGAAAAAAAATTGTACTCTGTGCATTTCACTGCCACTCTATGCAGAGAGAGAATTAGTGAATCCTTTCAGCAACTTCGCCAACATCTTATAAAGGAGGAAAGCATGCAGCTGACAAAAACTGAAGATAAAGAACAAAAAGCCATAAAGGATTTACAGAATAAAGAATCTCTGGCTTCAGAACTGTGTTCCTCCATTAGAACATTGCTTTTCCATCTGGAAAATGGAGGGGTGATAATTGTAGACACTGAGATAGTGAATATGTTTAGGGCAAAACTAGAGGATCTGTCCAAATGTGAGATAGCATTACATGGCCATGTGTCCCCGATCCACACACGGGAGTGGAGAGGGTTAAGGCATGTTGTGAAACCACAGCAGAGATCATTACAATTTGACCTGCAGAGTGCTCATACTAACCTTGTCCTCTCCAAAAATCTCAAGCAGGTGAGGTTCTCTCCTTTTGCACAACCTCCGAAAAGTAACGACTCTTTTGAACCTGGACTTTATGTTCTGGGAGTTCCTGGGTTTAATTCTGGTCAGCACTACTGGGAAGTAGATGTTAGCCATAAAAGCAACTGGATTATTGGTGTTGTAAAAGAGTCAGTGCCAAGAAAGGGACCTCAAAGCCTGGATCCAGATAAGGGGTATTGGGTGTTAAATAAACAAGAAGACAAGATCTTCACTGCCTGTGGCCTGTTATGTCCAAAGTTTATGCGCCCTCCCCTGAGAATTGGGGTGTTTGTTGACATTTTAGATGGCTACTTGGCTTTCTATGATTTAGACACAACTGGCCTAATTTTTGAAATCACAGGATGCCATTTTGTGGGGAAGCTATTTCCATTTTTCTGCCCAGGAGTCCCAACAAAGGAGGAAGATTTAGGGCCCTTGACTTTGCTTAACTAACTGGTTAAAATGGTAAAGGAGGTTGTATATATGGAATATACATTTTGTTAATACTGTATATAGCTGCAATTATAGGTGTTACAAGTACCTCTAATAATATTATAAAATAATGGATATTGCTAGATATACATAAAAATAAAGCACTAAAGATGCACTACATCTACAGAAAATAATGTCATATATGTTACTATCCCCAATTCAAACACCATCTACAAAATATTAATATGTGCATAAGTATATATCTACCACATCAGCGTAATGTTTAAACATGATATGCAGAAATGTGCAAAAACCATTTATATGGAATTAGACTAAAAGTAGCACAGTAAAGCATTCCTAAAACAAAATGTATTTGTTTCATTCCTTCACATATCCCAAAAATAAGAGGATTATTCCTAATTTCAGGACAGTTGACTGAGCCATGCAAATCATTCCATTATACCCCAAACAACCTTCTCCAGAACTGATGTATGGTACAGATACAACATCATTTCCATCTGTCCCTAATTTCAGGGGACGTTCCCTCTTCCGAAACCAAATGCCTCTGTTTCCTTTTCTCCTCATCTGCCCTTCTTTTTTGGTCTAATGCACCAACCTCTATAACAAAATGTACTCTACAACTCTTTTACTACAATAAACATTTCACCTAACCTCCAAATTATTGTATCTGGTATACTGGAAAGGCATTATAAAGAAAAGAAAATGGTAATAAATACAAATGTGGGTTTAACCAATCATTTTCTGCACATAAATTATTCAAGATCTGTGCAAATGGGGCCCTTTGCCTACATACTTTGCGCTAAAAGGTAGTTCTCTTTCTTATCTCAGAAACTTGGGATGTATGGATACAGCCTGTAGATCCATGATTATAGAACTGTTTATTTCAAGCTTTATACAATTGTTTCAGTGGTTTTGGCCATCATCAGTACAGTGTAGGGCAACCATGGCTTCTTTAGTGTATGGCTCAGGACCTAACGAGAAAAGATTTTGGGGAGAAGGGACTCAAGGGAGTAAAAAGACCTCCAGCTGAATCAGTGCTAGTTGAACTATCTTAAAATAAAATGTATGCAGATGTCTTATTACATCCAAAAAAAACAAGGATTACTTCTCATTTTATTGCAGTCGTTGGAGACAATAAAGACTTTACAACTGATTATTTTATTAAACTAAAAAATATTTGTGAAACAAAAAATTAAACTATGCAGATAAAAAGGGACAAATTTCAATAGGAAAGTATTATCACGTGACAGTCTTTGGGTGGGGATGTTGAGAAACTGAAGCTGGAAATACACTAGTAGAATTTAGTATTAAATATTTTGTTTTTAAGAACATCCATTTAATTTTCTAATCATTAATGGGGTCAAATAGAAGTTTTCTTTTGACTGCAGTGATAAGAACACATTGAAAGGATGGAAACATTTTCTTGAAGGAACTAATTTCTACCAGTAAAATGTGTTTTTTGTTTGGTCCATTCGCTGCAAAATCAAATTAAAAGAAAGTGTTTATTGAAGTACTTTTAAATGACATTCACTGTGTTATTGAATGCACTGATGAGAATTTTTTTTTAATGTTTGTACATTTGTATGAAAGTTAATTTGAAAATTTACTAAGGTATGGCCAGCTTTATATAAAGGATGTCTATAAATCCTTCTTAGGCAAAACTCTGAGACTAGTGACAGTCAGTTCATTGGGTCATTCTGAGAGTCTCGGGCTGCTCAATACACAGAAGCAGAAAACTATGGTTGATAATGATCCTAGTAATGGAAAAGTCAGCAAAACAACTACTATAGGAAACCACATATAACAACAAGGCAACTAACATAAAAAAACAGCAGAAAATTAATAAGAAAAAATCCTCAAATCTACTAGATGGGCTAGAATGAAAAAATAACCAGGGCATCAAGATACCCACAGAGAAAAAGGATGAAGTAGCAAATGTTAATTTATTGTATCTTCCTCTGTACTGGGTATGGATAAGATCCAAGTACTAAGGAGCTGAATATTGCACCTACATATCACTTTGAAGTATTTAAGAGGTTTTTTTAGAGATATTAATTTAGCACTACCCCCTGAGTTTTGGGTCCCCCTATAGTCTTGAACAGTCAGGCAACACGTATGAGACAGTAACCAGTCCTTGAGCTTGTTCTTTTTTGAGGGATTTTGTTATTATTTTATTAACTTGGCTAGGGTAAGGGGTGTATTGGATGCCCAAGGGTAATGGCAACATAGGACAATCTTCCTGAACTATGTACATGTCTCTTTTAGCAGCAAAATAATGGATCTTTCTTCTTGGAGAGCTAGCCAGCATCTCCTGATGTACCATCCCAGACCCCAGATACTCCTTATCCAGCTGCTCTGGGTGAGTCCCTGGGCAGGGCATCCAGTTCCTGTCACTTTAAGAGAAGACAGCCCTGGGTAGTAGCTAATCCAATTTGCCACCAGAGTGCTTCTTCCACTTACTGGCCCAGGGAGGGTGCAAGTCTACTCAGTCCTTCTCCTATGCTGCTGCTGGGCCGCTCCTTCCCTGCTGCATAGGTGGTCCTCGCTCTGGGAGCCAGTGAAGTCCTGAACTTTCCTTCTTCCAAGCTTCCCTGCCTGTACGTGAGCCCCTTCCCATCTGGGCCCCCTCCCAGGCTCCTGCTCTCCAGTCTCTCACTTCTCCATCTTCCACCCAAACTCTCCTGCTGCTGGGCAGGCTCAGTCACTCTTAAGGGGTGTCCTGGCCCAGTGCCAAGCCTCCTGTTGGGGATTGGCCAGGATCCCTTGAGAATGCAGACTAACCACTCCTCGCTCCTTCCCACTGCTTCTAGACTATTCTCCAAAGTTCTAGTGCAGGGAAAATTTCAGAGAGCTGGTCTGCAGAGCCTCTCAGCCCTGATCTAAATTTGTCCTATCTAGGAGGGTGCTACATTAAACTGATGGAAAAAGAATTTCTTGGAAATATCAAAGGTTGTTGTGAAGAACTGTCCTGAGAACATAGGAGAAATGGCACATGACAAGGTAGACTGGAAAGGGGTACAAAAGGATGGGGAATGATGTAAGGATAGGATGTAGGAAGCAGGGAAAAGGTGGTTAGAATTTTGCTGACCCCGAGGAGCATAAGATGGCAAGGTGAGCAATTTGGTCCACCAGCCTGCCCCACTGTGGTAATGGCTATGATTATAAATTTTGAGAATCGAGGTATGGGAAGACACCAGGGGACTTATGGGGCATGTTGCTATTTTGTCACAGAATTGGCAGGTTCTTGGTGGTACCAAAATAGTAAGATCATTGGTAATGTTTTAGTGGGTGGTTTAACCTTAATGATCACAAATTGATTATGTGGTGTTCAAGTAATTACTAATGTTTTTTCCAGATGAACAATGGTGTAAAATGACTGGTGTGTACCGAATGAGCTGGTTATGAATGGCTGGTAGCTGGCATGGGTCTACAATGGAACATATGGGTGTGGTCAAGGACCTGGGTTTAATGGTTGTATTAGAATCCATGTCTGTTTTGAAGAACTGGTGTCAAAATTGTAGTTTTGTTATTATCTTGTTATTTAATAAAATCTGTGGACATAACACTCCTAGGAAAGTAATGTGTCATAGTGTATTTTTTATTATTAGAAATGTGTTTGGTTTTGATGTTCAGTATCATTCTTCCTCTAAGCCCTGCCCAGGACATGAAACTGACTATTCGTTAAGATCAGAAATGATTGTTTCAGAAACAATTGCCGGTATTTAATGTACCGTATTTACTAGAGATGTGCATGACGAAAAAAATTGTTTCATTTCAGATTCAATTATTAGATAAATGATTTTGTTTCATCATATTCATTATCTTAGTTTGATTTGTTTTCAGATTTGTTTATAAATTTGGATTCATTAAGTATATTTGTTCTGAATCGATTTATATTTTTGGAAGTTATTTTGTAAGATTAGCTATATTAATTTTAACGTGTTAATTAGTTATTTCAAGAGATTACTTATGCAATGTGAGTCATCCATGCTAGTTCAACCCACAAAGACAAATAGAATGAGCTGATTGGACGATATTGACTGGAGTAACAAATGAAATGAAATTCATTTTTGAGTCATTCGTTATCTTAGGATTCAGAGATTTTGATGGATCCAGCTCCATCCAACCCAAACACAAAAGTAGGAATCATTTTACTTTACTTTTATACCTTACTGTACTGTATTTTTCACTCAAAGAGAAATGGAATGAGCTCATTGGACGATATTGACTGGAGTAATGAATGGAACAAAATTAATTTTGGATTCATTCGTTATGTTATGATTCAGAGATTCTGATGGATCCAGCTCCATCCAATCCAAAAGTAAGTAGGAATCATTTTATTTCACTTTTATACCTTACTGTATTTATTGCAGTATGTTTCCATTTCATAAGTACTGCAGTTTTTATAATAATAAAAAATGTTAATGTAAAATAAAAATGAAATGGATCCGAGTCAATTTGGATCATTCATTGTTATTATTTCAGATGCTTGAAACATTAACAAAAGGCCCAAACTATCGCATCATGTCATCCGAATGAAATGAACGATTGCAAATATATTTGTTGTTTCAATATAATTTATTTTGGTTTAGTTGAAATTCATTACATCTGAATCTCCAAAACACAAACATTTAATCCGGATTTCGATTCGTAAGTAAACGAATCACACGTGTCTAGTATTTACAGGAGAAGAGCTTGGGTATTACTCAGGCAGTGTGCGTCCTGATGTATTCCGCGTCTACACAGAAATTTTTGACCAGTTCATGCTCAGTGACAGAGGATACATTTTGAGATGTAACTCCACCAACTGTTGTAACACCACATCAAAAGAGAAATATGAGAAGAAATATTTTTTGTGCAAAAATAGACAGACCTTGGTTAGACCTAAGGCTTGAATCCCAGGCAGACAGCTGAATACACAGATGAAATAAATATATGGGAGCCATTTTACCTGCTAAAAGATTTGTATATCTGGCCATTCAGTCACACAGCTCTTCCACAAAGTGTAAAGGTTAAATGCTTGTCTAGGGGGAACATAAAAACCAGCTATACTTATCTTATTCCTCTCTCTCAGTTGCATAACCAGCCCCTAAAGTATGGAAAGCATAAAGAGCACGTGCATAAACCTGTACTGTTCTCTCTTGATTCTGGAAATCCGATTTTCCTTACAACTTTCTTTCATTTTTGGTTAGAGCATTCAGAGATTCAGCTTAACGATTTTTAAATATTTCTTCAATGAAAGAAAAGCAAAAACATAGCAACAAAATAGTTATAGTAAAAGAAGACAACAAAAAGGAAGAAAGAAAACAGACAATAAGTATTATTATATTATTATTATACAGTATTTATAAAGCGCAAATAGTTCGCTCAGCGCTGTACATTTCAAAGGGGGACAGAACATGTGACAGAACAACAATACAATGCAAAACATGAGGGGATCGAGGGCTCTGCTCTTTCGAGCTTACAATCTAGGAGGGAGGGGATGGTGGCACAGGAGGAGATAGCTGTGGGGGATGGGGTGGTAGGAAGAGTGGAGGAGGTTGGCAAGTTAGCAGGGGGTGGGGTAGGCTTCCCTGAAGAGGCGGGTTTTCAGGTTGCACCTAAAGGAGAGGAGAGTAGGTGATAATCTGATGGGTTGGGGCAGGGAGTTCCAGAGGATGGGTGACACCCTGGAGAAGTCCTGGAGGCAGGCAAGGGAGGAGGAGACCAGGGAACTAAGTATCAGTAAAATAAAAGCGAAAAGTACTTTAAAATTTTGCCTGGTGTTGGAATACAGTGTTCATGTATTTTTGTGCAACAGCTACATCAGTATTCAGTAGAGATATATTCTTCAATATATATTCTTATATTCTAAGTCGGTGTGCATTACACAACACGACTCCGTCACCAGAAGTGACGCGCAAAAGGACTGGAAGTGACGACAAACAGGTGGGCAAATCGCATCATCAGGAAGAGAGTGTGGCGGTGCGGAACATCTGCTTCTGCCTTCTGGAGGTGCAGTTTGGGCACATTAATATGTGAGTGCAATACTTATTTTTATTATCAATTGGATTTTGCTACATATGGAAAATCTCTTTCTCCTGAGTGTTTGTACTGTCCTATCCTGATTCTAAAAGCCTGCTGTGTTGAATAATATGAAGAATCTGGAGTGAATTGGCTATTTTTAGATGGCTGACTACATTTTGCCTTGATTATCTTGTATCTGGTGAATTGTTACTCTCACTGCATGTGGTGGAGAAGTGCACAAGTCGATTACTCTATAAATCTTTTGGACACTGGGTGTGGAAGGTCTAATTTTCGTGGAGTTAATTATATGGACTTTTCTTCTTCTTTTGGACACTTATTAACTTTGTTTATTTCATAACGACATTATATTTTTTTTTCGACACAGGGTTGAATTATATCATGTGTTATATATTAATTCATATGCAGATAATTATTACTTTATCACTAATATGAGTAGCTCCTTTTTTGGTTATTTTTTTGCAGCAAATAAGAGCAACAGAAAGAAGACTGAAACAGAATCAAAGAAAATGGCTAGTAGCACAGCTGCAACAAAGTTTTCATTTGCAAGCCTGACAAACCAAAACTACCAATCTTTGAAATTCATCATGAAAATACTGCTAATAAGAGTAGGTATGTAGAAATATATAAATTAAGTCAGGCCAAAACACCCTTCAGAGGAGTGGATAGAGAAAGATTACAAAGCTCAGATCATTTTCTCATAGAAGATGATCAAATCATACATATATGTAAGTGAAACTGCTAATAAATATGTGGGAAGGATTACAAAAGCTGCATGAAAGAGCTAACCTCAGCAATAAACTGTACTTGATTAGAAAGCTATACCAAACCAAGCTAATGAAGGGCCAAGATATGCAGGATTACATAAGGCAAACCCTGGAAATGCCTGAGAGGTATAGGAGAATGTGACAGACCACCTGGCACCCAAGACCTAGGTGCTTCCGTCAGAGATCTGCTTCCTCGCTGCTGGGACACTAGCCAGCTTAGGTGCAAAACTGGAACTGCTTTATTGAACAGAAATACAGGTTTTTATACACTCAGAAATAGTGGCAGTCCCCACATGAACAATAAAAACAAATATTACACATTGGGATAAACATCTCACACTGATTGGGTAAGAGCTTGATCACATTATCCTAAACAGTGCAAATGGTAAACAGTACAGCCAACAGTGATCTAATTAACAGTAAGCTAATCAGCAGCCAGGCACCCAGAAAGCCAGGAGCCCACCCCAGACAACACGGCACCTCCAACCATGAATACACAAAATACAATACACATGCTATATTTAAGGTTTTTGCTTTCACTTATAATCTGTCCATCATAAGACAAAACTCATGCAATATTCCAACAGACTGAAAAAGTGGAATTAATTTATCTTGTTGATAAATATTTCTGTCCCAAGTGGAGGAGCTTATCCAACCCAGTCTGCAAGAGGACCCCATATTTTCTCTGATCAGTAACCTGTACAAGGTAATTATACACCTTTCCATCCACTCCAGAAGGGAAGCTGTATTTTCTTTTTTCAGAGAATTAAGTAAAGCCTCGCTCTCAGTGTTCATCACATTGTTGTCTATCATTAGAGAATGATCTGCTCTCTCCATGAGCCCTAATCAGTTAGTAGAAGGCTAGTCCCTAGTTCCCTCCAAAAGCCCCTGTCCTGGTTGAGTCTGTCACATTTCTCCTCCTCAAAGATAGACTAACCAGGTCCCAGACCTGCACCTGGTCTGGACATGCGTTAGTCGGGCAGAGTGAACCCACATAGCCGATCCACATGATCTCCATTTTTGGCCGCAGGGAAGAACTGTTATTGGTAGGTGTGGGGCAGAGGTTGTGGACCCTCTCTCTGACTGGCAGCACTTCAGCTTTGAGGTCTTTACCATTTTGGGGCTTGATCTGCTGCTGGGGAGAGGGGCCGACTGCCCCATCTCCCTGGAGCTGTGAAGACAGGGTAGGTGCTAGACAGAGGCCAGCGGCGCTCTGCCCTGTTGCCAACACCTCAGCTGGAGACAACATCCTCCGCTCTGGCTGACTGTTGGGGAGGAAGGATGACCTCCTCCTCTCCTGGACTGTGGAAATTCCAGGCTTGCCATGCATTGATGCACTCCACTCCAGGTCCTTTATTTTGGTCCAGCTTTCTGTCAGCCACAATTTAACCTACAAGGGTGTGTATTTATATCCATTAACCATTGGGTCTCGTCCACTGCAGCTGATGATACAGAAATAACGGTCTGTTACATAAATACTGCCTTTCCAATATTGGGTGTTGAACCAAAATCTAGGTGTCATGGATATACCCTATTATTGGGTGACCACCATATATTGGGAATAAAATGGCAGTTGAAGAATGATCTATTCTACTATTCATTTGAACAGATTGGGAAACTGAATGGACATTCATATGATATATGTCAGGTATTTTGTTGGACTTCCTATAAATACCATCATCAACTATTTGCACCATACCAGCGCTATCTATGTCTTGCTAATCAATTGCCAATTGTTACAGTGACCAGCAGAATGTAGTCACTCTCTGCTTCTCCATACCATTGATACAGCACCAACAATGGTGCATACTCTACCTCTGTATGAAGTTATCTTCAAGATGGGAGAGTTAGGCAGTACTGAGTGACTTTCACCCCTAATTGGGGAGCTACCTTGCATCATTCCATCAATTCATTATTTTTTTTTATAGGAAACATCACTCATTGATATGAATTATTTGAGAATCTATTTACCTACATTTCTATCTAGTTCTATTACTCTGTATGGATATTGCTGTACCTGTTGTTTCAATATCCTGCTTCATCTTGTCCACTTATTTTCTCCCTCTTTGACCTCATTCCTGCTTTTCTCATCTTTATACTCTTTAAACTCATTACTCTACATCATGTAGATTGAATTTTCTGTGCGTGTACGTGTGCATGTCAGTGGAGCCGGGATCCCGGAATGTGGGTTGCCTTCTTGCATGACAACAAGTCATTTTATTCAGTTTGTCTATGTGAGGTGGAGGTTGTCTGTTTTAGATTTTTGATTTGTGTTATTTTGACTTTGTTAATAAATGAATTTTTTTCTAGCCGCTGTCGTCATTAGGACCTCTATGCCAGTGGATTTCATTTCCCGTTTTTTTCCTCTTTTTATGGACTGTGGAAATGCCGCTGGGGAGATGAGCCAACTCGGCCAGACTGTGGATCTGCCACTGGGGAGGGAAGACGACCACCTCCTCTCATGGACTGTGGAAATGCTGCTGGGAAGATGAGCCAGCTGCTCCATCTCCTGGACTCCCGGACTGGCTGCTGTAGAATGAGAATGACTTACTTCGCTCCTAAATCCCTGAACTGATGTTGGGGAGGGAGGACAACCACCTCCTCTCCCTGGACCCCTGGAACTGCTCAAGTTGTGGGTCAGGGGTCTTGGACCCTCTGTCCTATTACCAGCACTTCTGCTGGGACTGTGTATGGGCAGAGACTGGCGTTATTCTGCCCCGTTGCCAGTGCTTCAGCTGGTTTTAGGAGTTCCACTGTATTGGCCTGCTGCTGGGGAAATGGGCCGCCCGCCTTGGCTCCCTGGAGCTCCGAAAGTGTTGTTGGTGCTGGGCAACGGTCAGTGGTGTTTTACCCTGATGACAGCTCTTCCGTTGGGAAGTAAAATACAAATTTGGTGGCCTCACACAAATTCAGGGCCACCTACTGCTGTAGGCAGAGGTCAGCCGCACTCCACTGTTGAGCTTCATTGAACAGTCTTTTATATGCTTGTTCCAGCTCTCATTCTTGTGTAACTATAAAGTCCAAGTCACTTCTCAATCTGAGCTCATTGGGAAGTTCCAACTCTCTAAAATCTCGATTGTCCACCCATCTCAACTTCGCTGCACTACCAAAATGTAGATCAAATATCAATCCAGGGCCACCATAATCATAGCCTTCTATGGGATTGCTGTTCTTCAGCCACGGATACACTTGAGTAGTATACCATTGCAGTGTTCGATAACCATGGTCCACCACCATTTCTGTCTGGACCAGACTGTCCAGCTTTGCAGCTATTCTTCCTGAGGATGCTTCCTAAAATGGTATACACAGGTTCAACTGCAGCCTGTTCATATCCATGGATGTAGGGAGAACCTTTCTATAATAGTCTTGCTCCACTTGGAGCTCCAGAGCTCCCAGTGGATCGCGTCTCTTAATTCCAGCACGTCCTGGGCAGAACAAGGCTTTGTGGACTAGGCTAGCATTCTCTTGCATTCACCATTGAAACTCTGCATCCATTGCTGTGGGGAATAGCACCACTCTGCAGTTGTCTACCGAAGATGTGTCCTGGTGGTAGTTTGGAACTGCTAAATAGGGAGGAAGCAAATCCCCCTGCTGCCACCAAATGTGATGGATCGCCTGGCAACTCCCATGTCCTGGTTGGGTCTGTCACAGAGAAGAAAAAAAGACTTTCATGTCTCAACTCTATTACTTAGTGGTTTACCAGAAAATTATGAACTGCTTGTAACAGCACTTGATGCACTCCCAGATGATCAACTGACATTGGAATATGTTAAGGGAAAGCTTACGGATGAATATAAGCGTAAAGCAGAAATCATTAATTATAATGGTGCTTCTATCACAAAGTGTGCTTTAAAGACAAAAATAGGAATAAAAACAATAACACGCAACAAGAAAAACATGAATGCTTTGTGTGCAAGAAACAAGGCCATTTAAATGCAGATTGCAGAATCTGGAAAGCTAGATATGCTGTCATATTACATTTCCTCCACAAAATCTCGAAGCTAGAGTCCAGCTCTGATCCGCCTTGTGTCCCCCAGGGTCCCAGCCAAGCTCTATAATCTAGTAATCAGCTTCCAGTCAACACCCCTCTTCCACTCTCATTGGTTGGAGAGAAGCCATGTGTGCCTGCGTTTTCGGAACAGAGTGGAGGGCTGAGAGCAGCCTGGAAAAGCATGGCAGTGTGCTGAGAACAGCAGGGACACAGTGAGCTGTCTGTCAGGCAGCAGAGTGCCGCTCAGGACCAAGAGCAGCCTGGGACTGAGAAACATGGCAGTGTCCTGAGGCAGGGGGGAGAGTGCCATCTCAGAGCCGGGACAGCTGTAACTGAACTGAGGTAAAATACTGCTCTCTTCACTCACCTAACGAGGATTCTCTGGAGGGGGCGGGGTCATGACATTATTGGGGAGGGGGCCAGGTCATGTCAGTATTGGGGAGGGGACCATGTCATGTCACTACTGGGGAGTGGGGGCCAGGTCATCTCATTACTAGGATGGTGTTGAGGTCATATCATAACATATCATAACACCCCTTTGTGTGGGCTATGTGCGGGCGCAGGGACATATAATGGGGAAGGGAGGGGGGAAGCGAGGGAGTGAGAGGGGGGGACCGTGACAGGGTCCATTGTTCCTGGGGGAGTTTATTGTTGTGTGGAGGGATCTATTGTTGCTGGTGTGGGTCCATTGTTACTGGGGGAGTCTATTGTGTGGGGGATCTATTGTTGTTGGATTGGGGTCTATTGTTGCAAGGGGGATTTGTTGTTGCTGGGCTGGGGTCTATTGTTGGAGGGACCTATTGTTGCTGGGGTGGGTCCATTGTTATTGGGGGAGTCTATTGTTGTGTGGGGTATCTATTGTTGCTGGGGTGGGGTCTATTGTTGCTAGGGGGATCTATTGATGCTGGAGTGGGGTTTATTATTGGGGGGATATATTGTTGCTAGGGTCTATTGTTACTGGGGGAGTCTGTTGTTGTGTGGAGGGATCTATTATTGCTGGGTTGGGGTCTATTGTTGCAAGGGGGATTTGTTGTTGCTGGGCTGTGGTCTATTGTTGCAGGGACCTATTGTTGCTGGGGTGGGTCCATTGTTACTGGGGGAGTCTATTGTTGTGTGGGGTATCTATTGTTCCTGGGGTGGGGTCTATTGTTGCTAGGGGGATCTATTGATGCTGGAGTGGGGTTTATTATTGGGGGATCTATTGTTGCTGGGGTCTTTGTTACTGGTGGTATCTATTGTTGTGTGGAGGGATCTATTGTTGCTGGAGTAGGGTCTTTATTGGGGGGACCTATTGTTTCTGGTTGAGTCTATTGTTGTGTGGGGGAATCTATTGTTGCTGGCATGGGGTCTATTATTGGGGGGCCTATTGTTGCTGGCTTGGGGTCTATTGTTGGGGGGACCTATTGTTGGAGTGGGGTCTGTTGTTAGGGGACCTATTATTGCTGGGATGGGGCCCATTGTTCCTGGGGGAGTCTGTTGTTGTAGGGTGGATCTATTGTTGCTGGGGTGGGGTCTATTGTTGCTGGCTGCATGGGATCTATGTTACTGCTTTTCTTATCGTTAACAAATTCCATGAAAATTATTTAGCACCACAAAATGATACTTGGCTCTAAAAGGGGCGGGGCTGGGAGGCGGAACCAAGGGACGATGCTCAGGGGAGGGTCTGGGGCGGAGACAAGGGGGACTGACAATAGGGGGAGTTCCTGCACCCATTCTCTGAGATAAAAGCCTTGCCTGAAACACAAACTAACACTGTAGGCATTTCAGAGGCATTTAACCCTCAATGTGGAATTATCTCTGGGCAAAACATTATTTTTTACCGAGTGTTGGATAGATTGGGGAATGGTTTGTGGAGTTGTGGGAAAGGTTTGTGGAGTCGTGGGAAAGGTTTGTGGAATTGTGGGAAAGGTTTGTGGAATTGTGGGAAAGGTTTGTGGAGTAGTTTTCGCTGCCTGTGTTCCCATTATTCACAATCACCTCTTTTTTTTTTTTCACCCACAAGAAGTGAGTTGAGAAAGTTTTCCTTGGACAGGTTTCCTTAAAAGAGCAGATCGCAATACATAAAACCGTCAGCAGAGGGAGCCAGCTCATTGTTTTTATCAGGGCGGAAGTGGTGTAAAGTGAGGGCGGAAGCCTGGCACGGTGAGGGCAGAAACTAAGGAAGAAGAAGGAGGTTTAGTGTGGGACAGCTGTCAGGAGCAGTGCAGCATCGTGGGAATGATGACGGTGAACATTGTGGTGGAATATTGGTAAGAAGAGGCTGAGTTTCCTGTGGCAGGCTGGGTGCACGAAGTCATCATCATGCTTTATCTAGGAGTCAGATGGCACTGATCCCTTCTGATCAGCTGTGTGTCCATGGTGGGAGGATCTGCTACTGATCTCACACATGCTATGGGTCATTCCTGTCAAATAAAAAAACCCAATGGTGATCAAATACCACCAAAAGAAAGCTGTACTTGTGTGCAAAAAATGATATAAATGTCATTTGGGTACAGTGTTGCATGACCGTATAATTACCAGGTAAAGTACTGCAGTGCTGTATAGAAAAAAAATGGCTTGGTAAAGGGGGGTCAATTCTTCTGGGGCTGAAGTGGTTAATAGCTGTCTGTAGGGGTGGCCTATTATACAGGATTTATATACTGTTTGCTCAGTGCTTTACAATATAATTGGAGACAATACAGTTCAATACAAGAGGGTTAGGAGGGCCTGATCCTAGGAGCTTACAATCTAGGAGGGAGGGGCTAGTGGTACAAAAGGTAGTAACTGTGGGGGATGGACTGGTTGGAAGAATAGAAGATTCCATTATTAGCTGAGGGCAGGATAGGCTTCTCTGAAGAGATAGGTTTTCAGAGATCGCCTAAAAGTGGGCAGAGTAGGAGGTAGTCTGATAAATTGGGGTAGAGAGTTCCAGAGGATGGGGGAAGCTCTGGAGAAGTCCTGGAGATGAGCATGGGAGGAGGAGACTAGAGAGCAGGAGGTCGTGGGAGGAGCGGAGAGTACAGTTTGGGTGATATTTGGAGACAAGAATGGTGATGTAATTTGGGGCAGAGTTATAAATGGCTTTATATGTTATTGTTAATGTTTTGAATTGTAAGGGGCATTTTTGCCATTGACCTCCAACCAATTATTTTAGTAATGGTTCCCCCAGACCTGAAAATTATTTTGGGGTTCCTCTGGGGAACAACTCTTGAGTCTGCTGACATCACATCTATGATGGTGGTACCCAGCAGCATCTCAGGGCTTTCGAATGTCTACACAAGAAAGACTTTTACACAGTTACATAGTTAGTCTGGCTGAAAAAAGACAAAAATCCATCCAGTTCAACCATTTACACAAGAAAGACTTTTAGGGCTGGTTCACACCAGACCCCATTCCTGTGCGATTCCTGTTCATTCTCCTGCAGTGCGATTTTTTTTTAATTTATTTTTTCAGCCTAGCTGCAAAGCACACCAAAATGCACAAAAAGTAGTGAATGCACGTCACACCAAATTGCATGGTAGTGGGGTATTATGCGATCTGATGTCTGCAAATGCACTGTGTTTGCGATCTGTGTTTGGGGTGCCATTAACAGTGTTTTGGCACCCACAGCATATTTAACTGCTTCCCGACTGCCCTATAGCAGAAATACTGCTACAGGGCGGCACGAGTGTGCGCAAAATCACATATATATACGTGATTTTGTATTTCTGGGTAGGGCCGTGGCTGTCATTGTGATTACTCGCTGGCAGCCAGTGATTTCCGAGGATCTCCAACGGGGAGGAAAACTTTTGTTTACTAACAGTTCTCCTCCCTGTCAGCTCAGGCACACTGCTGTGGATGGCTGTGCACATCCAAAGCAGTGTGATTACAGTGAAGCACACAGACACGCTCCTTAGTAATACACTCCCTGCACACAGTTAACCCTTTGATCGGCCCTCATGTTAACCCCTTCCTGCCCAGTGCCATTAGTACAGTGTCTGCTTTTTTTTAGCACTGATCACTGTATTGGTGCCGCTGGGAATGTCAGTGAGAGCAAGTCAGTTCCCCCCAGTGTCAGAATGTCCACCGCAGTTCTGCTATAAGTCGCTGATCGCAGCCATTACTAGTAAAAATTTTAAAAAAATCCCAGTATATATACCGCCATTTGTAAACGCTATAACTTTCATATAAACCAATTAATTTACACATATTGGGATTTTTCTTAGCAAAGACATGTCGCAGAATACATTTTGGCCTAAATTTATGATGAAATTTGATTTTTTAAATTTTTTTTACTGGACATGTTTAATAGCAAAAATATAGTTTTTTTTTTCTCAAAATTGTGGGTAATTTTTTTTTTATAGTGCAAAAAAATAAAAAGCACACAGGTGATCAAATACCACCGATTGAAAGCTCAATTTGTGGGAAAAAAGGACGTAAATTTCATTTGGGTGCAGCGTTGCATGACTGCGCAATTGTGAATTAAAGTAACACAGCGCCGTAACACAAAAAATGGCCTGGTCAGGAAGGGGGGTAAATTCTCTGGAGTGCAAGTGGTTAAAAAGGCAGCTCGTTTTGAACGCAGTGCGGGAAATGCGTATGGAGCATGCCTTTCCCACTCCACGTTCTGGTGCACATAAAATCTTATGGGAAGGTTGTTGTTAAAGTGCTGCTAGACTTTAGTCAGAAAATGAAGTCCTGATAGATCACGTCAGGATGGCCCCTTTTGCAGGTATAACTATGTAAAACATTTATATAAAGTGCTTATACTGTTTAAAATCCAGTAATACAGTGTCTCACAATGCTCTGCACATGCTCAGTTGCTCTCCATTTTTTGGCACTGTGCCTAAAATGTAGAGGCTCTGCTGACAGCCTAAAGATTTACTGCTGCTCTGGGCTTCACCAAAATGGCAGCCACCAGCAAGAAGAAATAGCGACAATGCTGGAGGCAGTTTACAGCACACACTAATATTGGCAGCATAATTATTAATGTGAATTTTATGTTCCTCGCTGAAGAACATTATTTTTGATCAAGTTGTTATGGGTAAAGTTTCACTTAACCACTTCAAGTCCGGACACTTTCACTCCCTTCCTGTCCAGGACAATTTTCAGCTTTCAGTGCTATCACACTTTGACAATTGCGTGGTCATGCAACACTGTACATTAATTTTTTAGAGACAGATAAAACTTTATTTTGGTGGTATTTATTCACCACTGGGATTTTTATATTTTTTTTGCTATATGAATGAAAAAGTCCAAAAATTTTGAAAAAAAAGTGTTTTTCTTATAACATTTTGCAAACAAATAATCTTTCTTCATAAATCTTGGCCAAAATCTATTCGGTTATTTTTTTAGTAAACAAAAAAAAAACCAAATTCGTTTATAACCATAAATTATAATTTTTCTACATTTTTCTTTACATTTTTTTTGTTTTCTTTTATATTATTATTTATGTTTTTTTTTTTACATACTGCCACCCTAGCAGTACAGTGTCACCATAGTGACACTGTGCTACTTGTGGGGGGTGATGATTTTTTTTTTTTTTTACACTGATTGCCATAAAGGCTGTAAAAGCAATAATTTCTCCTTCTCTCTGGCTGCATTCTTGCAGCCATTGAGAAATACTGTGAGAGCTGTGATTGGTCACAGCTTATCACATGGTACAAGGCTGTTGTGAATAGTATTGTACCATGTGACCTCTGTGATCATTCACAGATTTCACTAGTAGTAAGCAATGATGTCAGAAGTGACATCTTGCTTACTACTATTCATGTGATCGCTGATTGGCCAATCAGCGATCACATGATCGGGACCTCACACAGAGGTCCCGTACAGGGGTGTCGCGCGCTCCCAGGGAGATCGCACAACTTGAAAATGCGGGTGCCGTTTATGAACAGCAACCAGCTCTTGCACTGCTTCTGACCGGCCGTTTATATACATGGGCCAGATGGGAAGTGGTTAAACATGGGATGGGGGGTCTTTTAACCTCTCCCCAACACTTAACAGAAAGTTTATCCCCCTAAAGCCTAACCGCTAATATTAACGCCCTGAATCTTTGTGCTCCAACTAGCCCAGGATTACACATTTTTCCAAATTATCCAGTTAAAATCAGTGAATTTTAGGTGAAAGTTTTGTGAATCTTGTGTGAAAATATGTATAATTATACCCCAACTTGTATAACATTTCATTCATCCTGTGATGTCATTAATATGTTACTTCCAGCGAGCCTTGTGGGTTTAAATCCCATTATGAGGAGCTGGCTAGTGCAGTACGGGAGGAGTTCCCCGATGTGTCGATCGACTCTCGCCCTGGTGGAACAGGTGGGTATTACACATCACATTGCAAAGTCTAGCCCCCTATGTTGTAATGGAGCTCCCTTGATTGATCCCTGTTAATCTGATGTGGTTTTATTTTCAGGAGCTTTTGAAATTGAAATAAACGGACAATGTGTTTTCTCCAAGCTGGCATGTGGTGGCTTCCCTTATGAAAAAGATGTAAGTTTTTTTCAAATCTCTTTCCAGAAGAAAAACAACTTTTTATCAAGTTGATCCATTACTTTAAACCCGAAAAATAACTGCCCTCTAAAGTTACATAATACTAATGTATGAAATGGGTATGTAGGGAGTAATGACTCCATCCTTTTTTCCCATATTTACTACTGTTTGGGGTCCTAGCCCTGTCTACGGGACAGCTGTGATTGGCCCAGCCCAGCTTTTCAGCCAAGCTACTGCCGTCATCAATAAATTGTGTTTGGCATCCAGTTGATTAACCTCCCTGGCGGTATTCCTGAGTGTAGCTCGGGGTAAAGTTTCAGTACCACAAGTGGTAATCCCGAGCTACACTCGGACTTACCATGCGGCGCTGCTCCGGGATCCCTCGATCACTTACCTTGTCCTGCGCTCCCGCGATGTCCCTCCTGCAGTGTCCCCTGTAATGTCCTCCGGCGGATGCCGGCATCTGTCTTCTGGGTTCTGTACCCTGCGAGCGTCGGGACATATGGGGACGGAACGGCGGGAAATTTGAAAATGAGAAAAAGTAACATTCACTAAATACACTAAAATCACATAGTAAAACATTCCTGTATCAAACCATTTCACATACATTTTGTCCCGAGTGCTTTGTCCTGTGCCCTGCCTGCATTTTTACTGTTCTTTCTACCTGGAAACTGAGAAATGTCCATGGCGTCCAAAAAGTATCCCTTTAGGTCAAAATCGGTTTTAGACCGGCTAGAGAACAGCGATAGTAAATTAGAACTACTTGCAGAATTGAGTGATAATGATTCGTGGGAGGTGATTGTAGCCGTATTCGTGCATTTGCGACAGAAACAATTGAGTACTGTCCGTGATACTTTTTTTATTTGCACTAACATACAATTTTGAGGACAAGCTTTCGGGGTATGTCCCCTTCTTCGAGGTCCAAGCAGTACTATACAAATCACAAAGTTTTAGCAGAATGTTAGAAGGGATGAAAAAAAAAAAGAGGCTAGAGATAAGACACAGCAAAAGCAAAGGGGGGGGGGGACAACACTCACATCACAGAGGGAGTCAAGCTTGAGCTGGTAGTCATAAAACTGTTGGATAATGATTGAGGAATCCCCTGTCCAAGTTCAGGCCCTTATTATTATTATTATTATACAGTATTTATATAGCGCCAAAGGGTTTGCTCAGCGCTGGACAGTAGCAAGGGGGACAGAACATGAGACAAGACAGTAACAATACAATACACGAGGGGTTCGAGGGCCCTGCTCTTTCGAGCTTACAATCTAGGAGGGAGACCCTTATCTCTTGTCAAATAGAATTATCATTCTTAGTTCAAAAGTTTTTCTTTCCTGAATGGATTTGAAATTTCCTTTAAGAACTAAAACATTGAGGTCTCCCATTGTGTGGCCTGGTTGTGTGAAATGGTGTCCCACAGGTGTGCAGAGGTCATCTTCTTTATGTTCCTTGATGGTATGTCTGTACAAATTCATCCTCGTTTGCAACTTCTGTCCTGTTTCGCCAACATAAGATCCTTTGCTGCATTTTCTGCACTGGATAAGGTACACAACATTACTGGAGGTGCAGCTGTATGATCCGGAAATAGTGAAGATCCCTTTTGAGTGTCTGACACTTTTTGATGGATTGATTTGGTTGCACAGTTTGCAGCGTTTCTTATTGCAGGGTGTGCTTCCATTATTTGTGATGTCATAATCAGAAGGGAGTTTCCTACTGATTAGTTTATTTCTGAGTTTGGGGGGTTGTCTGAAAGCCAGTCAGGAATATTTCTTTCAGAGTTCCATCCTCTGTTATGGGTTGTAAATCTTTGATTATTTTTCTTATCCCTTCTAGTGCTGGGTTGTATGTGGTTACTAGAGGTACACGGTTGTTGTTTTTTTTTTCTCTTTGTACTGAAGTAGATTTTCCCTTCGTGTTCTCAAGGCTGTGTTTATGCCGGTGTTGATAGTTTTGACCTTGTAACCCTTCTTATGGAATGCGTCTGCTAGTGTCCCAAGATGTTTATCTCTGTCTCTTGGGTCAGAACATATTCGGTGGTATCTAATGGCCTCACTGTGTATGATGGCACGTTTTGTGTGTTGGGAGTGGAAGCTGGAACTGTGGAGGTAGTTGCATCTGTCAGTGGGTTTCCTGTATATTGAGGTGTGAAGTGTATCATCCCTGATGTATACTGTGGTGTCTAGGAAGTTGACGTGTGTGTTTGGGTATTCCATTTTTAGTTGAGTGATGGATGAAAAGTGTTGATCAATGAGTAAAATTGTTTTAGGTGTTCTTCACCTTCTGTCCATATGATGAAAATATCATCAATATAGCGATAATATCTGTATGGTTTTTGTTCCATGCTGTTCAGGAATTTTTCCTCCAGGTCAGCCATAAATAAATTGGCATATTGGGGTGCCATTTTACTTCCCATCGCAGTACCCATACATTGAAGATAGATGTCTTTATTGAAGGCAAAGTAGTTGTGTGTAAGTATGAATTCAATGAGCTGTGTAACATCCTCAGCAGTGTATTTATGGTTTGGTGAGGATGATAAAGATCTGTGACATGCAGCTAATCCATCCTTGTGAGGGATATTACTATACAGGGATACTACATCCATAGTCACTAGAAGTGTATTGGATGGTAATTGCTGGATGTTGTTGATCTTGTTCAGAAAGTCAGTTGTGTCTTGCAGGAAACTAGCAGTATTCTTGACTAACGGTTTTAAAATATTTTCTACAAAGCCTGAGATTTGTTCGGTGAGTGTATTCATACCTGTTATGATGGGTCTGCCTGGATTTCCTGGCTTGTGGACTTTGGGCAGCATGTAGAAGTCCCCGATTTCTGGATGATCCGGAATCGCATTTATAAGTTCTGAATGTAGGTGGGCTGGAAGTGTTTTAATGAGACCTTTTAATTGCTTTGTAAGGTCCTGGGTCGGATCATAATCCAGTTTTTTATAGTAAATTGCATTTTCCAGCTGCCTCTGGCCTTTTTGTATGTATTTGTATCCATCACAACAACTGCTCCCCCTTTATCCGCTGGTTTGATGGTGATGGCCTGATTATTGCACAAATCGTGTATAGCCCTTCGCTCTAGTGGTGAAAGATTGTGCAGAATTTTCTTTTGCTGGGTGGATATCAGGGATGTAGCTCGCAATCTGAAGCTATCAATATAGGTGTCCAGTTTGGGGTTGTGTCCTTGTGGGGGTGTGAAGCAGCTGTTCCTTTTCTTTGTGTAGCACTCCATTGTCCTAGGATTCTTTTCATTATTGTGGGGGGACAAAGAGAAGGCAAATTTATTTAATACCTTCTTCAGCTCTGTGTATACAAAGGAGCATGGGGGAGCTCTTGTCCATAATGAGCATGGTATTGACACAGCTCCAGATGATCCACATTGGCTCACAATTTATATGATCCAGAAATATTTAGACAGATTAAAGGTGAATAAAGCACCTGGACTGGATGGCATACACCCACGGGTCCTTAAAGAATTGAGCTCTGTCATTTCAAAGTCATTGTTTCTAATTTTTAGGGACTGTTTAATGACTGGCATAGTACCACTGGATTGGCGTAAGGCCAATGTGGTGCCAATATTTAAAAAGGGGTCAAAATCTTTAGCAAGTAATTATAGACCTGTTAGTTTAACTTCTATAGTTGGGAAGATACTGGAGAGCAGGGGTGGACTGACCATTTGGAAACTCGGGCACTGCCCGAGGTCAGTAGGGGGCCCCATGAGATGCCTCTGGTACCGTTTTCATAAGGTTTTTTGAGTTTGGGCAAGGTCACAGGAGCCCCATGATCCCCTATTGCCCGGGGGCCCCATGAGTTGTCAGTCCGCCCCTGCTGGAGAGTTTAATAAAAGACCACATAGATGAGTTCTTGCTGGAGAAAAATATTTTAAGCAACGGACAGCATGGATTCATGAAAGACAGAAGTTGTCAAATAAATCTGATTTCTTTTTATGAGGAGGTGAGCAAAACCTTGAATGGAGGGGTGGATGTGGTATACTTGGCCCGAGGGGTGGCGGTGGACGTGGTATATTTGGATTTTGCAAAAGTGTTTGACCCATTTCCCCACACATGACTAATGTTTAAGGTAAAGTCTACAGGCTTGGAAAAATCTGTATGTAAATGGATAGAAAACTGACTGAAAGATCATATTCAGAGAGTAGTGGTTAATGATTCATACTCTGAATGGTCTAGGGTTGTCAGTGTTGTACCCCAAGGTTCAGTGTTGGGACCCTTACTTTTTAATATATTTATAAACCATATAGGGTCTGGGATTAAAAATCCCATTTCAGTCTTTGCAGATGACACCAAGCTGTGCAGTGGAATAACGTCCTTACAGGATGTCTCCAATTTACAAGCTGACCTCAATGCACTGTTTAATTGGGCAACTATGTGGCAAATGAGGTTTAATGTTGATAAATGTAAGGTTATGCACTTGGGGGCTAAGAATATGCATGTATCATACATACTAGGGGGGTACAACTGGGGGAATCAATGGTGGAGAAGGATCTGGGGGTTCTGGTAGATCACACGCTTAATAATGGCATGCAATGCAAAGCTGCGGTTTCTACAGCGAGCAAAATCCTCTCTTGTATTAAAAGAGGTATAGACTCCAGAGAGAGATATCATATTACCCCGGTACAAATCATTAGTAAGACCTCATCTGGAATATGCAGTTCAGTTTTGGGCACCAATTCACAAAAAGAACATTGGGGAACTGGAGAAAGTACAGAGAAGGGCAACCAAACTGATAAGAGGCATGGAGGAGATCAGCTATGAGGAAAGATTAGAGGAACTGAATGTATTCTCTCTTGAGAAGAGGAGATTAAGGGGGGATATGATCAACATGTATCAGTGGTTCATATAGTGAACTCGGTGTAGAGTTATTCACCCTGAGGTCATCACAAAGGACAAGGGGGCACTCTTTACGTCTGGAGGAAAAGAAATGTAATCTCAAAACACAGAGGTTTCTTCACAGTGAGAGCTGTGAAAATGTGGAATAGACTCCCTCAAGAGTTGGTTCTGGCCAGCGCAGTGGATTGCTTTAAAAAAAAAAAAAAAAAGTCCTGGATTCTTTCTTGGATACACAGAATATAACTGGATACTAACATTTATAGGTAAAGTTGATCCAGGGAATATCCGATTGCCTCTCGGGGGATCAGTAAGGAATTTTTTCCCTGCAGGAGCAAATTGGATCATGCTTTACCGGGGGTTTATTTTTGCCTTCCTCTGGTTCAACTGTGGGTATAGGATTATAACTTTTTTTTTTTTTTGGTTGAACTGGATGGACTTTTGTCTTTTTTCAGCCAGACTAACTATGTAACAAATACAGCACAAGATAGTTTGTCAGGGTTGTAGGCATGTGGTGTGTATATAGAAACAGTTTAGTATAGTTAGCATACTCTGTGTGCCTGCAAAGGATGTCTGGTCCATTATCTCTCTTATGGCTCCTAGGACTTTATAGTTTCATTTAGAACATAACTTTGTAAGAGCTTCCCTATAGAAATGGAAATGTCAGGATGTATGTAATATACAACTCTCCTTCTTCTGTAGTTGATGGAGGCAATTCGGAAAGCCAGCAGAGGAGAACCTGTGGAGGAGATCACTAACAGCAGAGCACCCTGCGTCATCTTGTAACATCAACTCCTTCCCCTGCGTCCAGCGTTATGACGTCACATTACTTGTCCTTTCCTCTGGATGACTAGAATATTTTTTCTTTTTTTTTTAATCTTCTACTGCGGTGTCCAGCAGACCCAGACTGACAATATGGCGGTGTAAAGAACTGATCGGCCTGATAGTGCTTAGCTATTGTTTAATCAGGGGGGCTCAGGCTCCTTGTGATTTAGGGCTTATGTGTTTGCAATCTCATTCATTTTCAATGGCACCAAAATGCACTGAGATTCTACCATGAAAAATCGCTCCAAACCACAATGCGTGAAACTTGTCGCTCAAAAATGAGCAGTAGGTTCTTTTGGGTGATGTGCGTTGCTCAATGCAGTTTGTGCGATTGTAGCACGATTTATCATACAACAATTGCAGAACTGCACCGGGTTTTGGTGCCATTGAAAACGAATGGCACCTGAATAGGCGTGGTGCAATTTGTCATTTGTACACGTTTTTGGGATTGCGGGCAAAATCATGGCAATTCTGCCTGAGACTACAAATGTTCAAGGCCTTAAAGAGGAACTGATCCCATGTGCAGCACCACGGCAACTGCAGGCTAAAATGGCAGCTTCCTTGGCTGTAAAGGATAGGAGGGTTTAGTTCTGCTTTAAGGAGAACTCCGGACAGAATATACATCTCCGGTGTGCATTCATAATCTCTGGTTATGTGCAAATAGGACATTTTAATTGCTACAGCAAAACCCAAGCTGAAAACTTTTAAAGTATTACTAAACTCAGGACCCTGCATCCATGACATCTGGTCTCCCACAGAACATGGAAGTGCAATTTTTTTTTACTAAATATAAACTGCTAAATACTTTTTCTCATCAGCAGTTACAGCAGTCTTGTGACTTCTATCAATGTCCAGCAGAGCACTGGATAAAGCTTGAAGGAGTTTTCTTTCTGCTCTAGGAGGATGCAAAACCCCTGACCTCTGCATGTGATCAGCACAGGACCAATCAGCACTGTTCAGACACTCTCCCAAGAAAAAAAAAAAAAACCTCTAGCAATACACACCAAACTGGGCATGTGCATGCCTATGGTTTAGTCTGGAGATAAGTAGTGGTTGCTTGAAAAGGGGGGGGAGAGATCAAATGGCCTTTTTACACAATGCAGAGGATTAACCCCTCCACAGTGAGTATAACAATCATGCTTTACTGCATATACAGACTGATTGTACTGTTGTGGGTTTAGTAACACTTTACAAATGTTAGTTCACCTTTACCAGACGCCTATGCAGAAGGGGTGTCTATGGATTATAATCTGTGTGTCTCTGATTAAAGTAGAATGATTAAAGTTGAATAATGCCTTGCTATAGGTGTAGGCCATTTACGTACTTCCTGAAGCCTGGCTGGAAAACTCCCAGGATACTGGGATAGCCCCGCAAGCATGCATGACCATTCTAGCGATAGATGGTCATTGGATGATGCTGCGTGTCTGTCCATGTGGGGCACAGTTTGGAGCACTTGTTATGTCCTGGAAAGATTTACCAATCAAGATATGGAAGTAGGAGTTGGACACCAGCACCCTGCACTTATTTCACTAATTTGGGACGGAGTTATATTTCCTTGTATAGATTATGCGCAGTCTATGTGGTTTTCAAATTTACCAGAAACCTGCCTACGCAAAAGGGTTGTCTATGGATAATAAACTGTGTGTCTCTGATTAAAGTAGAATAATGCCTTGCTATAGGTGTAGGCCATTTATGTACCTCCTGAAGCCCTACTGGAACACTCCCAGGACCGTTGCTAGGATGTTGCTAAGTGAGGCCTAGCCATTACTTCTCACCTTCACCATCACAGAAGTGAGCTCTTGCTCTGATTCAGATCTCCTCACATGCTCTCTCCCCCCCGATGCAGTAGCTCTGAGCTCAGCATCTGAGAGCTCACTCCTGTGATGGTGGAAGTGAACAGTAATGGCTAGGCCTCACCTAGCAACGCCCTGGGAGTTTTCCAGCCAGGCTTCAGGAGGTATATAAATGGCCTCCACCTATAACAAGGGCATTATTTGACTTTAGTCAGAGCTGTAGTTTGGTTTATCTACAGACACCTCTTATCTGCATAGGCAGCTTTTTTTGTAAAGGCGAACTATCCCTGTTAGACTGCTTATTCCTGATTATAGCAATATATTCATGTGCGAAAGGGAAGGATTTTGTGGCGTACGATCTAGCTAGTGTCCAGACTACAGCTGGGATTCTGCTTTAATATCTCTGTATAACCTGTACATCTATGATTGGAATGATGTGACAAAATCAGACATTTCTTATGTACTGTACATTATACCAACATTTATTAAAATATTTTTTTTTCCAGTTGTGGCTATTAAGAGTGACATGATGCAAAAATAAAACACCAGAAAAAAAAAAAGACTTGTATTCATTACAGAGCAGGGTTGCATGAAGTTTTTTTTTTTTAAAAAAAAAAAAAGAACAGTTCTTTAAAAATAGATGCATGTGAAAAGGAAAGGTGAAATCATTAACACAGGGTTATGGAGAAAACACAAAAGGGAAAAAAAACAATAAAAAACATAAATGATTTAGAACAAGTCCATATACAGTGCAAGGTGTAAAACCGATTCTCATGATAGAGTGGTTGTTAGGTTTGAGATGCTTGATGTATGTTTTGTTTTTTTCACAATTTACACTTCATTACAAAATCAAAGGAAGAACCGGATGGACAATGCAGATACTTGTTTCTTTGTATTTTTCAGATACTTTAAAATGATGATTGATTTAAAAGAAAAAAGAAAAAAAACCCGCACCAAAGGAAATTGCCTTTTGCCATCTGCATTCTTTCAGTTGGGCTTTGGGCTGCCTCTCAGGTCTATCAGATATTATTACTACTACAGGTACATGTATAACACCGTCAATTTACATATATATTGTACATTCACATCAGTCCCTAACCCTCAAGGGGCGTACAATCTAAGATCCCTAACTCACATACTAGGGCCAATTTAGACAGGAGCCAATTACCTACCAGCATGTCTTTGGAGTGTAGGAGAAAACCGGAGTACCCAGAGGAAACCCACACAGGCACAGAGAGTGGTTGGAATTCAGATCAACGACCGTAGTGCTGCTAGGCTGAATAACAAAAATGGAAATTGAAGCACCACACCACTGCTAAGGGGTCCAAAGACAACTTTATTCCAATAAAAGTCAGGAGGACAATCCCAAAAACATTCCAATGTGTTTCAGGGGTCTAATAACCCCCTTCATCAGGGCTAGGCAAAAATATAAGAGATAACCTCTCCATGTCTATACAATATTCACTCCTAAGGGTCATACTTAATACCAAATACTATTGATGCACTGACATATCAGCTGCCAAAAATAGGGTTATCAAAAAAAAAAAATGTGCTGCTAATGATACTTGACTTCAATGCCAAAATTGTGTCCCATTGACTGCAATGCAAAAACGCCCCCTATTAACTGCAATATAAAAACATCTCTAAGTTTTGTAATTTTATTTTATGTCTAATTTTTGTGTTGTTACTTTCAATAAGTTATTTTACATTAATTGGTTGTATTATTTAAATTCATATTCATGCAAAGTCATGATATTAAATTAAAAAGTTGAATATAATACAATTATATATAAAAAAATATATATTTTTTTTAAAAACTGTCCATTTCCATTTTCAGCTAAGTGCATCCTGAATTTTCGGTTTATGTCCAGAATTTCCATTTCAGTGCACCACTACCAAATACTGAATAGGTCTTTCAGATAGACAGCCCAAATGGCTAACTGGAGAAGCTAGTATGGAAAGCTGACAACGCTGCAGCTAATTGCGAGGCAGTGGTTTGGTGTTGTCAACCTGAAACAGGAAGTACTGTTACTGTCAGAATTGCCAAGTAAAAATTTTTGCACCAGATTAAAAAAACAAAACAAAAAAATCTGTATACAGTGAGGCACGTTGCCAAGCATAACTGAAAAAAAAAAAATCAATTAAGGGTTTGCATACACTTTAAGTAAGCTGATACAGCCATTTTGTGCAGCAAATTAATACCAACTCGAGAGGGCACCTATTTCTTCTAAAATACTTACAATGATAAAAAAAATATGAATATGTTGAGACTAAAAGTGAAAGACACCAAAATAGACAGTTTGTTATAGAAACTCCCAGTACATGGATTAATTCTAGAAATGGGTGCTGCAAAACCCCCATATAGTTTTTACAGAATTGAAACAGAAGATGCAAAGGTGTGCCCAGTGCATGAAGAGTAAAGCCTCGTTCACATGAACGATGTGGATCGGGTCCGCCTGTCAGTTTTTCCAGTGGACCTGATCTGGATGGTCCATGTATCCCTATGGACCGGCGAGTGTAAACGGACTTTTACACCCACTTACCTCCAATCTGGTCTGGTCAAAAAAGACCCCAGAAAACAACAACAGAAGGGGATCCGTTCCCTTCTATCTAAGCGGACTGGATCAGAGGGCACTCAGGTGTAAACTGCTCTATGGGCAGTCGAGTGTAAACGGACCAACTGTCTGAGTGGGCCATGTCCATATCCACCTGCATACACTGAGCAGACACAGACCTGTCACCTGCACGCTCTGCTTTGCTCAGCAGGCAGTCAGTGGCCAAATCCCCTGCTGTGCAAAGTAGATCCACCCCATGTGAAAGTTGCCTAATTTCTATTACTTAGCTGGAAGAAATTGCGCAGAAAAAAAAGGAATTCTACATTAGTGATCTGATGATTAATTATAGGTAATTGGACATATGCGGAATAATTACACTGCTGTACAGAGAAATATATTTCCGTTGCCCGCTTAGAAAGGTTATAAACATTAGAACGGACTTTTGTTCTGACAATGCTCATTTCCAAAGGGCAGCCCAAGCGATATAACGGTTATAGATGGCGCTGATGAGGTATACGCACATCGGGCTGTGGAACGCATATGCCTTGCCTAGGGGTGAGCTTGGGTTTGGTCGGAATTCAGGATGAAGCTGTCAGTGCTGGGCCACACAGAGGGGCGGGGCTGCTCATGGCATCCTTGATCTAACATGGCCATATTAGGTCTCTGATATCATGAGCATCCCTACCCCCTTTGTTTACATGCAGCTGCAGGGTGGAAAATGCCTTGGCTACAATTGATTGGCTGGATACTGACAGCTTTCTCCCAGGTTTGGCCAAACACGGACTTGGATTATACCAAAGCAGATCCCAGGTTTCACCCACAGCCTAGCAGCCAACCAAATGCCAGTTTGTTAAAATAAGATGCGTGATAGATGATTTCTGGATGGTTAGTATGGCTGTTTTGGACATAGTCTGTGTGTGCATAAGGGCCCTTTTACGTGAGATTCACGGTCAGGTCAGCCTGTCAGTTTTTCCGGTGGACCGTCCATACAGTTTTATAGACGATCCGCCTGTCAGTTTTTCCGGTGGACTGCCCATACAGTTCTATAGATGGTATGCCTGTCAGTTTTTCCGGTGGCCCATCCATACAGCTCTATGGAGAGACGGATGTAAACAAACATTCTTGTCTGTTTACACATGCGTACCTTTGAGTCCGTCCATGTCCAGTAAACCCCCCCCCCCCCCCAAAAAAAAGGAGCAATTTCCCATCTTTCTGGACCTAAACATGACAGATATAAATGAAACTCCGCAGTTCCTGCTACAGATTTTCCCTTACTTCCTTTTTCTATCATCATTGAGGACTGATGGTTATTGACAAACTGCTTCGGCCATCACATGACGTAATTTAACAGGTCCCATCCAGTGCAGGGAGCTGCGCTTTTTTTCTAGATCAGCATGTCATTGTTTTTGATCATTCGGACATTTTGCCCTGAAAAGAACCTGACTTTTTGCATGCTCAGCTGCTTCTTTTAAAACCAGAAACCAGCATGGATACAAGCAGGTGACCCTCACCATTCAATAGAGGAAAAGCACATAAAGCGGAACTAAACCCATAGCTTTAATGGGTTCCCAAAAAAATGACATCCAAGGTATGTCATGAATGATAACTGTCACAGTTGCTTGTGCTCTCAACTGAACTGTCAAGTCGTCAAACGGCTGGTGCTGATCACGTGTAGTACCATGGCAACTGCAGATCAAACAGGCTAAGATGGCAGCTCCCATGGCTGTAAAGGAGAGGAGGGTTTAGTTCCACTTTAAAGTACAGTATGTAATACATTTCCTATTTGCACACAGCTGACAACAGTCAATAAAAGCAATCTGCCAAGCCACGGTTTTACCATCCCCCCACCTTTGATACGGTTTTACCCCCACCTTTGCTTACCTAACTAAAGTGGAAAATAGAGCTGTTCACATGCTGTGGCAACTTGAACTACAAATTTAATGTCAGGTTGATAGCCACCAATGGGGCTGCACAGTACCATTTGGCATGTGGTCACAGAGCATTACCCCATTCTAAAATGCAGTTTGCAAAAAAAAAAAAAAAAAGAAAGAAACAGGCATTCAGGAGGTGGCAGGATAGCCTCCCAAAGGCCTTACAGTGGCTGCTTAGCTTATCTGCACTCTGAAAAGCCTTCTGCAGTGGGTTACTTTTTAGAGTATGGGTTAGTGTTAATTTGTTTTTTTTTTTTTTACGACAAGCTTTTGGGGGTCTACTCCCTTCTTCTAAGTTCAGTAATGCTTGTTACAAATTTGTTAGTGCAAATTAAAAATAAAAACAATAGTCATCACAAGTGCACTAATGAAGCTACAATCGCCCTACACAAGGCAAACACCTAAATACACAGCTGAAATATTTATGTTTATGGTTTTACCCACCAAAGTACGTGTAAATCTGTTTGGCCAGTGGTGTGATTTCCCCTAGGTTCACACTAAGGCGGATTTCAGTGCGGTTACCAGTTTTGCAGAAATGCACTACAGTCCATTTACCATGATATCCTATGGATCTAGTTTGCATCTGTGCGTTTTGAGCTGGTGCGTTTTTTTGGCAAGGGTCAGGGACTTTTTTACCGCAGCAGAGTGCATTTTGCTTGCAATAGACTTTAATGGACCTACACCAAAACACAAGTGTTGCATTGTTGATGCTTTTTTTGTTGCCAATAGAAAAGTATTGACTTTGATGCAGCTTTTTTTTTTTTTGCTAATAGGAAAGTATAGCAGTTCATGCAGTGCAACTTTGATGCGACTTTACAATCTCTGGCACTCAAGTAGCATCAAAGTCACATCAAAGTAGTGCAGGAACCTGTATGTGTCCAAAGTTGCATGGTAGGGTTGTGGTTAAGGGATAACATTACTTTGATGCTACTTGAGTGCCACAGAATGTAAAGTTGCACTACATGAACAGAAATGTTATACTTCCTATTAGCAAAAAAAAAAAAGTCGTATCCAAGTCACACCCATCCAACGTTGCATTTTGTATTAAAGTCACTCCCATCTAAAATCGCATCAAAGTCACACCCATTCAAAGTTGAATCAAAGTTGCACCCATCTAAAGTCGCAACAAAGTTGCACCCTTCCAAAGTCGCATCAAAGTCAATATTGGAAAAAAAACAAAAAACACAACATACATTAAAAACACATGTTCAAAAACACAAAACGCACTGTCAAATCGCACCATCTGCATAGATGTGAACCTAGCCTCACACATCCCGGTAAGACAGCAAACCCTGGAATGTAATTCGGTTGCTTGCTGGTTCTTTGGACAGTAGTGAGGATGTTGATTCTTTGTCCAATGACCAGGCTGAAGGCGGGAAGGTTGCATAAGAGCAGGGGTGTCAAACTGGCGGCCCTCCAGCTGTTGCCAAACTACAAGTCCCATCATGCCTCTGCCTTTGGGAGTCATGCTTATAACTGTCAATCTTGCAATGCCTCATGGGACTTGTAGTTTGGCAACAGCTGGAGGGCCGCCCGTTTGACACCCGTGCATAAGAGGAATCTGCTGTGTGACTGCACATTATATCATAGGTATGTGAAGAAGCAGACTGGCTATGCCAAATTACAAACACTTTGGTAACTCAAACTGTAAAGATACGTGTATTTCACTTGAGTATTTGGCTAATCGCCTGACGTTCTGCTTTAACTTAGGGGTATGTGATGCCCACTTACCTGCCAGACAATCCTGATAAATATACAGTATGTACTGTATGTTCATACTTGCAAACATGAAATTTGTTCTTGAGTTAAAAGTGATTTTTTCCCTTTCTGTAGTGTTCTTTCACATTGTCATTATCTGAGTATTAAAAATTGGCCTCACTACGGTAAGGCCTACTTCAGTTCCAGATCAGGAACTATAAGCAGTTGATACCATATAAAATGTTAACGTATATACACAGCTCTGTACTATACAACTACAATTCTGCAGCACAAAAGTCTCTTGTGCATAGAATTTAGATCTGAGCTTTCTCATCTCCAGTTCAAAGGTTGCAATTCATTTCTGGTTGGTTGACTATGTAGGTCAGAACAGATATTTTTGAAAACCGTAGTTCATGATGTCTTCAAAAACACCAGACTCCCTTGATTCTGGGGGCATGTCTATGCAGTCACATCCCGAGGCCTCAGAATTGCCCCATCTAGTCCCAAGTATTCTGGATTTTCTGCTGTTGGAGTGGTGAATCCATTGGGTTCTGGGTTAGGATCCTGTTCTCCTCTCGAGGAGTTGAGTTCGTGGTTCCAGTAATAAAGATTGTCAAAAGCTTGAGGGAAAAAGTTTGGTGCTTGTAGTCCTGGTGGGGGGAGATAGTCTGGATTCTCCACCGCAGCTATGGCTGCTGGGCTCATTGGCTCTCGGATAAAGCCATTCCTGCACACCTGTCCCTTCTGTCTTTCCAGAGTGGAAACCGATGTTCTTGGTGTCTTCACTGATGAGCGACTTCTTCTCGGTTCTCTTTGGTTTACATACTCTGCAACAGAGAAAACAAGAGGCGAGATCAGAGAACTCAATTAACCTATAGACCTTAGAGCAGGAATGTTTCTGGATTGCATACTTGCCTTACTCCAGCTTGGCACAATGTAAGTATGCTGATCTACAGTCATGGCCAAAAATATTGGCACCCCTGCATTTCTATCAGATAATACACCACTTCACCCTCAAAATTGTTGCTATTACAAATGTCTAGACATTGTCATGTTTATTTCTTTTGTTTGTTTTGATATGACACAAAAAGGGGAGAAACAAAAAGCCAAATCTGACACATTCCATGCAAAACCCCAAAAAATGGACTGGATAAAATTATTAGAACCCTCCTTTACTATTTGGCAGCATGCCCCTTGGACAAAATAACTGAAATAAATTGCTTCCTGTAACCATCAATGAGTTTCTTCCACCTCTCTACTGGAATTTTGGAGCACTCTTCTCTAGCCAACTGCTCCAGGTCTCTCAGATTGGAAGGGTCTCTTTTCCCAACTGCTGTTCTGAGATCTCTCCGCAGGTGTTCTATGGGATTGAGATCTGGACTCATTGCTGCCACTTCAGTACTCTCCAGCGCTTTGTCTGAAACCATTTCTGGGTGCCTTTTGATGTGTGGTTTGGGTGATTGACCTGCTGTAAGACCCATGACCCCTGACGGAGACCCAGCTTTCTGACACTGGACCCTACATTGCACCCCAGAATATCAGTGAACCTCCACCATGTTTGACTGTAGGGACTGTATTCTTTTCTTTAAAGGCCTCATTGCGTTTTCTGAAAACAGGAGAATGATGGGCTTTATCACGTTTTGGCAAACTCCAATCTGGCTTTTTTATGTTTCTGTGTCAGCAGTGGGGTCCTCCTGGGTCTCCTACTATAGTGTCCTTTTTCATTCTGAAGGTCAGCTAGAATTTGTCTGGAAGTAGATCAAGCTTCTTTATCCACCATTCGAACAATCCTTGATCAATTTTTCTCTTTCATCCACGTCCAGGGAGATTAGCTACAGTGTCATGGTCTGTAAACGTCTTGACAATGTTGCGCATAGTGGACACAGGAACATTAAGATCTCTAGAGATAGACTTGTAACCTTGAGATTGCCCATGCTTTTCCACAATTTTTGTTCTCAAATCCTCACACAATTCTTTGCTGCTCTTTCTCTTCTCCATGCTCCATATGGCACACAGAAAAACACGACAGAAAGGTTGAATCAATTTTTCACCATTTTAACTGGTTGCCAGTGTGATTTCTATATTGTCAGTACCTGTTCATTGATACAAGTGAGTTTAATGACAAATTACAGGAGCATCACAAACTTGGAATGCAATTATTTCTTACAATTTTGAAAAGGTGCCAATAATTTTCTCAAGTCCATTTTTGAGGTTTAACGCGGAATGTGTCAGATGGGACCAAAATTTATCTCTTTGGCATTAACCCGACTCGCTATGTTTGGAGGAAGAAAAATGCTGACTATGACCCTAAGAACAACATCCCTACAGTCAAGCATGCAGGTGGAAACATTATACTTTGGGGCTTTTTCTCTGCATTGTAAAATCTTGCATGAGAACCTTCTTCCCACAGCCAGAACACTGAAGATGGGTCGTGGATGGGTCTTCCAGTATGACAATGACCCAAAACATACTGCCAAGGCAACAAAGGAGTGGCTCAAGAAGCACATTAAGGTCATGGAGTGGCTTAGCCAGTCTCCAGAACTTAATCCTATAGAAAATATATGGAGGGAGTTGAAAAGAGAAGATCTGTAAAGAGTGGACCAAAATCCCTCCTGAGATGTGTGCCTAGTAACCAACTACAAGAAACGTCTTACCTCTGTGTTTGCCAACAAGGGTTTCTTTACAAAGTACCAAATCATGTTTTGCTTAGGGATCAAATAATTATTTTACTCACTGAACTGCAACTCAATTTATAACATTTCTTTCATGTGCTTTTTCTGGATTTTTGGTTCATATTTTATCATTTAAAATACATCTATGATAAAAATTATAGACCCTCCATTTCTTTGTAAGTGGGCAACTTACAAAATCTGCAGGGGATCAAATAATTATATTCCCCACTGTATGTATGTATTTGCTATGGATAGGATCATAAATAATAGGGCCTATGTTCAGTATCAAGCATGTATGTTTTTTAAAACTCATGTATTTGAGGGAATGTTAACAGTCATCAACCTGTTATGATGGGTTGGATGGACATTAATAAAGCTGTTTTTAGCTGATGCATGTGTACCTTTTTTTTTTTTTGAGGGACAATGCACCAAAAAAAGGCCAATGGTATCTGTTGGGCTATCCTGCTTGGGAACCATTTTGTTTGCAGAGTAAGCAGAATATAATTTTATGGTGTATGTTATTACATACAAAAATTACATTCTAATGTGTTTATGATAATTCCTATTTTCATCCATTTCAGTTGAGAGTGAAGATTAATATTAAAGCGATACTAAAGTATTGTTTTTTTCCCCCCTTAAAAATAACAAACATGTCTATATTTACCTGCTGTGTGCAGTGGTTTTGCACAGAGCAGCCCGTATCCTCCTCTTCTCGAGTCCTCCGCCGGCGCTTCTGGCCCCTCCCTCCTGTTGGGTGTCCCCACAGCAAACAGCTTGCTATGGGGCATCTGAGCAGGCGTGCTCCTGAGCCGCGGCTCTGCATGCCCATCCATGATCTGCTCACTGACTGTGATTGACAGCAGCGAGAGGCTCTTGTGCACACTGCTCGATAAGAGGGAGCTCAGGTACGTGTTAGGGGGGGCTGGGGGGGTCTGCTACACACAGAAGGTTTTTTACCTTCATGCAGAGAATGCATGAAGGTAAAAAACCTTAAGCCTTTAGAACCACTTTTAGAGCGGTCATTTTTTAGCATGGTCCTATAGCAAATAGAACACTGAATTTCTGAAAAGAATCTAAGCTCTTCATTTCCAAGGCACATATTTCCTATTTGAGGTCTATATCTGCATCTGTCATTTTCTCTAGAGATACTGTATTTAAAAATTTCCCTTTGTGATAGGATGGTAAAAATTCTCCAAGGGCACCAGATGCCTATCCAGTCAGAAGAAAAGCAATAATTCAAAATTGGATCCCGCAAAAATCTTCGTCTGTACGCCAATTTTAACAAAAATTCCAACAGGTCTACTGTGTGGAGTGGTCGGAGATCCTCCTCAACAAAGAAGCTCTCTTAAAAGGTTTTTGTAATACTTAGGAAAGCATAATTATTATATTGACCCTAAACACAAAAGCACAGCACAACAATTAAAGACAATTACTTGATAGCTCAAAAGGAACATGCAATGGAGACCCACCTATACTTTAGAAATAAACTCAAAAAATTTAGACTGATGTATCTTGAGAGAGCAAAGGATGGGATGACCTATCACCACCCTGCCAGCCACAACCAAATCAGATGCTCATCCCAAACCATAGTGAGCAATCAGTCCAGTTCAGGCACCCACTCTATTTTCTTGATTACTTTTCAGAATGTTTGGGCTCAGATTCATTTTTATGTACTTCATGCTGCCTTTCAGCCAAACAACTCTAAGTACCAATGGTTACGTACGTGTCTCCCCAAGACATATGTCATTTCTGTCGATCATCAAATTATTTTTGGAATTAAAACAGCATACATTACATCTGCTCCCCTGTCTAGACATATTTGTTGCCAAGTAAGTTCCATGATGCCTGTGAACATCAGTAGATCATTTAATCCAGTGTACTGGCTGGGGTGCTGGAATATTTTTGATCGAATGGAAAAAGAGTTAAAGACTCGATCATATTTTTTAGTGCTGTGTCTTTATTTGGAAGTTTTTTTCCATTCCTGTCTATTTAATGGGTGTAAATCTGGCCATAGGTAGGTTGCCTGTGGGCTGAAGGAAAAAAAAAGAATGGATTTCTCCATCCGCACATGCAAGGTAGATGAAGGAATATCCCCACTGAGACACCGTATTCTGACAACGGGACTCCTCCACTGTTAGAATACACTGATCAGCGGCCGTAGCTGCCGATTGATAAATGTTTTCCAACATCCACAGAACGATCCAATGATCTACTTCTGTCAAACAGGATTGAAATTCATCCAGTCGCTGCTGAACCTGGCCAAATTTTCAATCTGTCTATGGCCAAGTTAAGATGGGAAAGGAAGTGTGGAAAACTTCTCCCACAATCTCTATTTACCGGAAAGGAAACGAGATACAGGCTGCAATGCAAATAGAGTGGGGAAGGTTTATAACAGGCCTTTTGAAGGCCTGTTTGAAATTCATCCGGTCCCTGCTGAACCTGGCCAAATTTCAATCCATCCATGGCCAAATTAAGATGGAACAGGAAGTGTGGAAAACTTCTCCCACAATCTCTATTTGCCAGAAGTGAAAGGAGACACAGGCTGCAATGCAAATAGAGCGGGAAAGGTTTAAAACGGGTCTTTTGAAGAGTGATGGCCACTTAAATAATTTGGTAACCGGTCACAAGCCACAATGAAATGAAATGGTTCAGAATTTTTAATCCTTTATGTTGAATAGCGTAATAAACATTTTCCTCATGCAGCTGCTGAAGGTTGGCAGGAAGGAGAAGAGGAGAATCTGGCTTTAAGCAGTTGCAGGAGGAAAATGTTCATTATGCTATTCAACAAAGAATTTGAAATTCTGAACCATTTGGAGAGGATCGGTTCCTGTATATACTGCCCCTGTCACCCCTCCTGTCCAAGTGTAAAACAGAATGTGACAGGGAGGCCGCACGGGCCCCCTGGAGCATGGGGTGGGGTCACCATTATGACCCCTGACACTACGCCAGTGGTTTGGGGAGGGGGGTGATGGTAAAAACACATCTCAGCTATGGTGTTTTACCACCTTCCAAACCGCAAATGTAAACTAATGCTTACTGTCCTGATCCCCCTACAAGGCTGCTTTCACATTGATGAGCTGTGGTTTACCTGTACCATGGGTGCAGCGCAGTGCATCTGCATTTTTCCTGTGGGTTAGCTGCACTTTGTCATAGACTTAGACCAGATTATGATCAATTGGTTGCCGACGCTGTGCTTCCCTGGTTTCAGATCAAGGGCCACATCAGATTGCTCCACAGGCCACAGGTTAAGCACACATGATTTAAAACCTCTACAAGCGTTTTGATGGATCCAGTGAGGGGGGTTTATCCTATCCTGTCCAGGTGACAGGTGCCATATAGAATGATATTAGAGCAATCTCCTCTATGGGGTACAGGAAGCAAAAGAGAAAGGAAACGCAAATCGCCACACCCTCTTCACCTGGACACACAGTGGGCGGAATTCTCCCATGTCCCCTGCTGACACCTTAAATATGTAATGGATAACAACTCAGAAAAGATGTGACTCAAAGATTTGAGTGTGACGTTTTGCCCCTGACACAGGGATATATAAAGTTTACAGAAATATGATATCCAACACAGGGTGATGACTGTGGGGATATGTACAACGCTCCCAAGTGCCACATTCTATTCAAACTATTGGAGAAGAAAAATGGGCCATTTGGTGAACTATATATAGGATGTCAGCACTCCAGGTTTATTCAGCTCTGAAGAGGGGAGTACAGCTCCCGAAACGCGTCAGCGTCTAAATCCAGAAGGTTCCAGGATGGGACCCCACGAACCCATATTGAAGCTCTTCTTTTTATATGCCTGATTATACATTAGGTCTGTAAGTATCCACTTGTGATGTTTTTAAAATAAAGTATATTTATCATGGTAATGCACGAGGAGTTTGCACCCTCGTGTGTTTTTTTCAGTTTGAGGTTTCCCCAATCTGAGGAGGGCTGCACCTATACGAGTTTCACATTCTGTGAAATTGTGTCCAGAATCCTGATTTGAGCGCTGATGTGTTTTTGCAATGGTTGACTTTTTTCCTTTTATCTGGGATAATACACCCAGCGTATGGAAAGGTCTGCCTGATCACATGATGACTAGGGACTGGAAGCTACTAGGACAGCTCAGTGCGTGTGCAGAGAGAATGCAGTGAGCCCACTCTCTTTGCTGCCACACTACGCGGGTGACACTCACACTTCTAAACATGCTAAATACTACACTAAATGTAGTCAGTCAATCAGTCATGAGAGAGGGCTGGGTTAATTGTTGTGTCCCATTACGCCTGCACCATATCATCACAGATCTTTTTTCAGCACACGTCTGCAAATGTACACTGTGACGGGAGTGACTTTTGGGGGTGGGGGGACCTCTGTATCATCTTCCCAAATTCTTATGTTTAAGTGACCCTGTGCCTGTTAGGGTACAGGGTGTGTATGTGAATGTCTATTGTGTATTGGTGTGTTGTCCTTTGTTCTCGGCCACATGGCTGTCTTTTGTCCCTTTGCCATGTGCTGCCCTATTGTTCTGTGTCTTGGTTGGATGGGGAGGGGTGATGTGTTTCCTGTAGCCCTCCCCACTGATGGGGTGGGCTGATTATGTGTTTCCTATTCCTGGTTGTGTTTCCCCGCCCTGTGTATATAACTTGTTGTGTGTGTAAAATAAAGTAGTTGACTTCCTGTTTTAAGAAGAGTCGGGTGCTGTCTATTTCCTGAGGGATTTCAAGGGTGTGGTCCGTGGATGGTGTTCGGACAGGGAAGCTGCAGTATAACGGAATATACCCAAGTGTGGTCTGGGGTCCGGTTCCGTTACATACACATTATTCTGAGAAGGCTACCATTAGATGCCCAGTGGGATTCGGTACCTGAGGGGTATGCAGGAAGTGCTGGAGATGTACAACTGTTGAAGTCCATCATCCTTCCATCGATCACATCAACTCCGCCAAGTTCTGTTGGATCCTCGCAGTACCTGCGTCTAAGGCTGTTATCTCTTGGAGGTGAATCAAACACATTGTCCCTGTCACTAAGATCATCAGAGCCACTGGCAGCAGATTCATGTGACAAGGTGCGAGCCAGAGGGACCGCGGGAGCTGTTCCATCCAACAATGGTCGATCATTCTCATTTGTGCTCTGAGAAAGGAAAACAAAAGAAAAGTTTTCAATGTGTAGAGAAGTGACTTCTATATTGCATATGCACACACTTTGGTCCTTTTCACACGGCCGATCCAATCAGGTCCACATGTCAGTTTTTTCAGGCGGACCTGATTGGACGGTCCATTCAGCCCTATGGACCAGCAGGTGTAAACAGACTTGTGTCCATTTACACCCACCTACATCCAATCTGATCCAGGAGCCTTAACCTTGTGTAGTATTTTCAGTGAGATCTTAAAGGGTACCGTGTTTATAGAAAGAGATGGCTTGGATCTACCATGAAACATCTTCAGCATAACGGAACAAGTGCAGTTAAATGTAGCTCTGCTAATAGTTACACCATGACCTGGATAAATTAGACATTTTGTATAAAGCATCAAAAACACTGAAATTCTTTAAATGTTTTTAGTTAAAAAAGCACACCTAGACTTAGCCAACCAACTAATGTACCGTATATACTCGAGTATAAGCCGAGTTTTTCAGCACATTTTTTGTGCCGAAAAACGGCCCCCTCGGCTTATACTCGAGTCAACGTCTGCAGATGTCTAGCAGGGGGCGCTGTTTCTAAAGCCAGTGCTTCTCAAATAGTGGGGCGCGCGAGGCTCCGTCAAGGGGGGCGCGTACAGGGGTGGGCAGAGAGCTGCTGTCTCTTACCTGGCTCCCACGATGATCCATCCAGGAAGCGCTGCTCCTTCCGTCACTCCGGCCACTCCCTCACTCCTGCCGCTCGGCTCCGCCTCCTCACCGGTGATTGGCCGCCAGAACTGTAGCTCAGGAAAGGTACACAGGCGGCCAATCACGGGCGAGGAGGCGGAGCCGAGCGGACCCGCGAAAATCGAGTGAGGGAAAAGCCGGTAAGTGTGCAGTGCAGAGGTGCTGCTGCAACCACATATGCTGGCTGCAGCAGCACCATACTGCAACAGGGGTCAGCAAGTGTCATTGGTGTCAGTGGAAGGAATAGTGCCGCATCATTGTTGTCACTGATACTAATGATGGGGCATTATTCCTCCCACTGACACCAACGATGGGGCACTATTCCTCCCACTGACACCAATGATGGGGCACTATTCCTCCCACTGATACTAATGATAGGGCATTATTCCTCCCACTGACACCAACGATGGGGCACTATTCCTCCCAGTGATACCAATGATGGGGAACTATTCCTCCCACTGACACCAATGATGGGGCACTATTCCTCCCACTGACACCAATGATGGGGCACTATTCCTCCCACTGACACCAACGATGGGGCACTATTCCTTCCACTGACACCAATGATGGGGCATTATTCCTCCCACTGACACAAACGATGGGGCACTATTCCTCCCAGTGATACTAATGATGGGGCACTATTCCTCCCACTGACACCAATGATGGGGCACTATTCCTCCCACTGACACCAATGATGGGGCACTATTCCTCCCACTGACACCAATGATGGGGCATTATTCCTCCCACTGATACCAATGATGGGGCACTATTCCTCCCACTGACACCAATGATGGGGCACTATTCCTCCCACTGATACCAATGATGTGGGACTACTCCTCCCACTGACACCGATGATGGGGCACTATTCCTCCCACTGACACCAATGATGGTGCACTATTCCTCCCACTGACATCAATGATGGGGCACTATTCCTCCCACTGACACCAATGATGGGGCACTATTCCTCCCACTGACACCAATGATCAGGCACTATTCCTCCCACTGATACCAATGATGGGGCACTATTCCTCCCACTGACACCAATGATGGGGCACTATTCCTCCCACTGATACTAATGATGGGGCACTATTCCTCCCACTGACACCAATGATGGGGCACTATTCCTCCCACTGACACCAATGATGGGGCACTATTCCTCCCACTGATACCAATGATGGGGCACTATTCCTCCCACTGATACCAATGATGGGCCACTATTCCTCCCACTGACACCAATGATGGGGCACTATTCCTCCCACTGATACCAATGATGTGGGACTACTCCTCCCACTGACACCAATGATGGGGCACTATTCCTCCCACTGACACCAATGATGGGGCACTATTCCTCCCACTGACACCAATGATCAGGCACTATTCCTCCCACTGATACCAATGATGGGGCACTATTCCTCCCACTGACACCAATGATCAGGCACTATTCCTCCCACTGATACCAATGATGGGGCACTATTCCTCCCACTGACACCAATGATGGGGCACTATTCCTCCCACTGATACTAATGATGGGGCACTATTCCTCCCACTTTATTTTTTACATTGACTAGTAGGTGCCTCATTTCCCACCATCGGCTTATACTCGAGTCAATAGTTTTTCCCAGTTTTTTGTGGTAAAATTAGGTACCTCGGCTTATATTCGGGTCGGCTTATACTCGAGTATATACGGTATGTAGATGTTTAGGCTTTACCATACCCCACCATTTAAACAATACCTTCCCATTGCCTATATTTGTCTGTCATACATTTTAGCATAAATCACAATTATTTATTCTTGTACAGTGCCTTGAAAAAGTATTCATACCGCTTGAAATTTTCCACATTTTGTCATGTTACAACCAAAAAAAGTAAATGCATTTTATTGGGATTTTATGTGATAGACCAACACAAAGTGGCACATAATTGTGAAGTGGAAGGAAATTGATAAATGGTTTTCAACATTTTTTTACAAATAAATATCTGAAAAGTGTGGGGTGCATTTGTATTCAGCCCCCTTTACTCGAATACCCCTAACTAAAATCTAGTGGAACCAATTGCATTCAGAAGTCACCTAATTAGTAAATAGAGTCCACCTGTGTGTAATTTAATCTCAGTATAAATACAGCTGTTCTGTGAAGCCCTCAGAGGTTTGTTAGAGAACATTAGTGAACAAACAGCATCATGAAGGCCAAGGAACACACCAGACAGGTCAGGGATAAAGTTGTGGAGAAGTTTAAAGCAGGGTTAGGTTATAAATAAATATCCCAAGCTTTGAACATCTCACGGAGCACTGTTCAATACATCATCCAAAAATGGAAAGAGTATGGCACAACTGCAAACCTACCAAGACATGGCCGTCCACCTAAACTGACAGGCCGGGCAAGGAGAGCATTAATCAGAGAAGCAGCCAAGAGGCCCATGGTAACTCTGGAGGAGCTGCAGAGATCCACAGCTCAGGTGGGAGAATCTGTCCACAGGACAACAATTAGTCGTGCACTCCACCAATCTGGCCTTTACGGAAGAGTGGCAAGAAGAAAGCCATTGTTGAAAGAAATCCATAAGAAGTCCAGCTTGCAGTTTGCGAGAAGCCATGTGGGGGACACAGCAAACATGTGGAAGGTGTTCTGGTCAGATGAGACCAAAATTGAACTTTTTGGCCTAAAAGCAAAACAATACGGATGGCGGAAAAATAGCACTGCACATCACCCTGAGCACACCATCCCCACTGTGAAATATGGTGGTGGCAGCATTATGTTGTGGAGATGCTTTTCTTCAGCAGGGACAGGGAAGCTGGTCAGAGTTGATGGGAAGATGATTGGATCCAAATACAGGGCAATCTTAGAGGAAAACCTGTTAGAGTCTGCAAAAGACTTGAGACTGGGGCGGAGGTTCACCTTCCAGCAGGACAACGACCCTAAACACACAGCCAGAGCTACAATGGAATGGTTTAGATAAAAGCATATTCATGTGTTAGAATGGTGCAGTCAAAGTCCAGACCCAAATCCAATTGAGAATCTGTTGCAAGACCTGAAAATTGCTGTTCAAAGACACTCTCCATCCAGTCTGACAGAGCTTGAGCTATTCTTCAAAGAATGGGCAAAAATTTGACTCTCCTAAACAGTGCACGTTTAGGAGATATTCCTGTTACCTACAAACAAGCTTTATTATACGCTCACAGGAAGGTTAAAAAAAAAAAAAAAAAAAGTTTACTATCGCTTTAATATCTGATAGATGTGTAAAGGTTGAGTCTTTAAAATAAAATCTAAAATCTGCTGTGCATGTTAGGGGATAACAAAACATACTATAACTATTCAGTTCTATGTCCTGAAATAATATTTCATTCTTCTCCAAATGGGCCATTTTATGTAAGGCTCATGCTTCATTTGGCTCTGGCTTTCCCATGGAAGAGAATTAATGGAGTGCTATAAATCACTAAAACCCTATATGAGTGAATGAAAATAGCTTTTCCCTTCAAGTTCAGACAGCCCATTCACTATATATAAACATTTTTCTGCATAAAAAGTTCCAAAAGGTGATTCTTTCTCTTGCAAGAGAAGATAGACTGCTGTTCATACCTGTGTAGATGAGATTCTACTGCGATGTTCCAGCGTAGGATCTTCAGACCCAAAGAATCCTTGGTGAGGAACAAGGTACTCATCAGCATCCACCAACTCTTCCATGCCAACCTCCCTTAGTAGTTCACTGTAGAATTGTGTAGTCAAGGGGCTGGCCTGAGCCAACAGTTCTTCATCCTAAAAGAGATAATGTGTCTGGTGACATGGCATAATCTCAAGGTGTTCATATAATGTATATTGGTCATGGATTCTCAACACTGGTAGATAATTTAACCACTTGTCTACCAAGCTACGTTTCTAAATGGCATGGTTGACAAGCAGTTGAAGCAAGCTCACAGCTGCTGAGCTTGTTGTTGACTTTAACAGCTGGCAAAAGGCTTTAAGATAAAAGTGATCTGGATGGTTCTAAAGCCACCTCATCACTTTTAAGGGACCTCTGAAAGGGTGCGGTGCCAGTGTTTGTTCCCAGACTCCCATTTCTCTGGGGAGCCCGGACTGCAGGAAACTGCTGATACAAAGGAACCAGGAGGTGATCATGGAGCATCCATTCTCTGGTCTCCCCTGTGACTGACGACGGTAAAAGTAACGGCTATTACATCACTTTCGGGATCATATCGATCATTCCTTAGCTAGTGTAGCAGTGGATGCAGCCAATCAGGGGGGAAGGGCAGGGGAGACATTAGGACATTTTCCCTGCTCAATGCTATCTCAAAGGGGGCGTGTTATCCCCGTGTAATAGCAATAAAGTTTACAAAAGGTGTAAAAGAAAAAATGGTATTAAAAAAAAAAAAAAAAAAAAAAAGGGTAATAAAAAAATTTTATGCACCCCCATCACCTCCAGAAACACCCCATGTCAACACACAGCATAGGGCGAGCATGTGCATGTAAACATCAACTGTGCAACATGTGTGAGGTATTGTTTCAAACATTGTAGTGAAAGCGATAATTCTAGGGCCATAATTCACTGGTAAACCCCCCCCCCCCCCCCCCGGTCACATCAAGCCCAATTTTGAAGTCGCACAATTTCAAAGTCGGGTGACTTGCCGATTTCAGGTGCGATTTGCAAGACATCTGACACAAATGTCTATGCAAATCGCACCACAAGTAGTGCATGCACTACTTTAGAAATCGGTGCGGCTCCAACCAGGTCGGAACCGCACCGACATGACCACTCTAATAGCGGATAATAGGGGGCGCATGACATGCAAATCACATGCCAAGTCGCACCCGATGTGACCGGGGTGTTAAAGCCAAGCTGACAACCTCTAAAGGATTTTAAAGCGCCAGCTATGGAGAATTTTGGATTCCACAGGTTGTTGCAACTTCATGGGCATGCACAATTTTAAGGCTTGATATCTTTTTACTCTATGAAATCCCATCTTTTATATTTTACCAAAAAAATGGGTATAATATATTGTTTGTACTAAAATTCATATTCGTGTATTTGTTTCCAAAAATATGTGTTCTGGGGGGTTTTAAGTAGTTTTATAGGTAAAAAAAAATGTGCAATTTTTTTTGTAAAAGTGAACTTATCCTTTAATAGATGTGCTCCTTTTAACAGCTACCAGCAGACACATTGGCCATCTGCTGGCTATCAAACCAGCTGTCACTGTCAGCCCCCACTAATGATCAGGTACCGATTAGAATGGTTCCAAGACATGATTATTATGTGAGCTATGATAATGATCAAACGCAAGCTGAAGGCTGCACTCAAAAAACACAACAAACTTTTAGCTGTAGATGCTGTAATTGTCTTCTACAGTTATAGCTTTAACAATAATAACAATAATTTATTGAAACAATTAATACCAGCATTCCTTGTATGGTCATCAAATATATTGTATGCCAATTTTATATAAAGCATACACTTTCAACTGTTTGCGGCTTTGTTTTTACCTGAATGACCACGAAGCGCTGCGGATCACGAGCCATGCGGGAAAACTCGGTGACCAGCTCACGGAACTTGGGTCGGCACTCAGAGTCTATCATCCAGCCTGGGAAGAACAGTATTTATTTATTACAGGTACTTACTGTATATAGCGCCATCCATTTACGCAGCGCATTACATATATATATGTATATTGTACATTCACATCAGTCCCTAACCCTCAAGAAGCGTACAATTTAAGGCCCCTAACTCACATTCATACATACACATACTAGGGCCAATTTTAACCTACCAGCATGTCTTTGGAGTGTGGGAGGAAACCGGAATACCTGGGGGAAACCCACGCAGGCACAGGGAGAACATGCAAACTCCAGGCCGGTAGTGCCGTGGTTGGGTTTCTCAAGGAGCGTACAATATAAGGTCCCTAACTCACATTCATACATACATATACTAGAGCCAATTTTAGACAAGAGTCAATTAACCTACCAGCATGTCTTTGGAGTGTGGGAGGAAACCGGATTACCTGGGGGAAACACACGCAGGCACAGGGAGAACATGCAAACTCCAGGCAGGTGGTGCTGTAGTTGGGATTTGAACAAATGACCCTAGTACTGCCAGGCTGAAGTGCTATCCATTTAGCCACTCTGCTGCCCCTGTTTTGCAGTACAATGTATATGAATGGCACTACAATACATTAAATAGAGGTGTGTTGAGGGACAAATGGACAGGACAAGCATGCATAGAAAACACAAAAACAGATGTGTAAAAGCGCCAAGACAACCTGGTCAGAGTTTGCACTAAGGACTCTCCCCAGTCTCAAATGACAGTGCTTGAGGCCCGGCAACTGGCAGATGAGACTCCCAGGTCTGCATCATAGGAGGAAGGGGGCAACTCATATGCTCCCCCATACCTGGAAGTCACTATTCTATAGTGGGTCAATGGAGCAGTGGGAGAGCTGAACTGAGGATGACTACAAGCAGCCAATGTAAAGAGCCTGCAATTGAGTAAACTGGTTATTTTCCCTGCATGGACAAAGTTCATTTTCGCTTGTGCTGATCACAGCAATACCAAAAAGGATGTTGGTCTACATGTGACCCTAGGATGAAAATGGGAAACAAAAGACATGCTGCAATTAAGACAAAGGTTTGTAAAAGGTCACTACTTACATTTCACCATGATCATATACACGTCAATGGTACAAACAGGAGGCTGCGGGAGTCTTTCTCCCTTCTCCAGGAGGTCTGGAATCTCCCGCGCTGGAATACCATCATAGGGTTTTGCACCAAAGGTCATGAGTTCCCACACAGTTACCCCTAAAATCAGAGCAACAAGAGTTATTGTGAACACTGGCAAGCTTATGTATTATACAGTGCTTCCAGAACGTATGCACAGCGCTGAACTTTTGCCACATTTTGGATTAAATTCATGTTTTTCCTCAACATTCTATAAACAATACCCCATAATGACAACATGAAAGAAGTTTGTATTGAAATCTTTGCAATTTATTAAAAATAAACAAAAAAAACACATGTACATACAGTGGGGATCGAAAGTTTGGGCACCCCAGCTAAAAATTTGTATTAATGTGCATAAAGAAGCCAAGGAAAGATGGAAAAATCTCCAAAAGGCATCAAATTACAGATTAGACATTCTTATATGTCAACAAAAGTTAGATTTTATTTCCATCATTTACACTTTCAAAATAACAGAAAACAAAAAAATGGCGTCTGCAAAAGTTTGGGCACCCTGCAGAGTTAATATCTTGTACTGCTCCCTTTGGCAAGTATCACAGCTTGTAAACGCTTTTTGTAGCCAGCCAAGAGTCTTTCAATTCTTGTTTGAGGTATCTTTGCCCATTCTTCCTTACAAAAGTCTTCCAGTTCTTTGAGATTTCTGGGCTGTCTGTCACGTACTGCTCTTTTAAGGTCTATCCATAGATTTTCAATTATGTTGAGGTCAGGAGATTGTGAAGGCCATGGCAAAACCTTCAGTTTACGCTTCTTGATGTAATCCCCCGTGGATTTTGAGGTGTGTTTAGGATCATTATCCATTTGTAGAAGCCATCCTCTCTTTAACTTCAGCTTTTTCACAGATGGCATCAAGTTACCATCCAGAATTTGCTGAAATTTTATTGAATCCATTTTTCCTTCTACTCGTGAGATGTTCCCTGTGCCACTGGCTGCAACACAACCCCAAAGCATGATTGATCCAACCCCATGCTTAACAGTTGGACAGAGGTTCTTTTCATTCAATTCTGTGCCCCTTCTTCTCCAAACATACCTTTGCTCATTCCAGCCAAAAAGTTCAATTTTAACCACATCGGTCCACAGAACTTGTTTCCAAAATGCATCAGGCTTGTCTATATGTTGATTTGCAAAGTTCAAACGATGATTTTTGTGGTGAGGACGTAGAAGAGGTTTTCTTCTGATGACTCTTCCATGAAGACCATATTTGTACAAGTATCTCTTTATAGTGGAATAGTGTACCACAACTCCAGTGTCTGCCAGATCTTTCTGGAGGGATCGTGCAGTCAAACGTGGGTTTTGAATTGTTTTTCTCACAATCCTGCGAGCTGTTCTGTCTGATATTTTTCTTGGTATGCCAGATCTTGCTTTAACTTCCACTGTTCCTGATGACTGCCATTTCTTAATTACATTCCGAACAGAGGATATTGACATCTGAAAACGCTTTGCTATCTTCTTATAGCCTTCTCCAGCTTTGTGAGCGTCAACTATTTTCAGTTGCAGTTTTCTAGACAACTGCTTAGAAGAACCCATGGTGCTGATTGTTGGGGCAAGGTCAGATGAGTCTGGGCATTTAAAACCTTTGAGATTGACATCACCTGGTCTTCCCAGATGATGATTGAGAACAATCCATGACACTAGCAGGTCTCAGCTTGGCAAAGGGGGCAGTGCATGCTATAAATTCTGCAGGGTGCCCAAACTTTTGCAGACGCCATTTTTTTGTTTTCTGTTATTTTGAAAGTGTAAATGATGGAAATAAAATCTAACTTTTGTTGACATATTATAAGAATGTCCAATCTGTAATTTGATGCCTTTTGGAGATTTTTCCATCTTTCCTTGGCTTCTTTATGCACATTAATACAAATTTTTAGCTGGGGTGCCCAAACTTTCAATCCCCACTGTAAGTATTCACAGCCTTTGCCCAATACTTTATTGAAGCACCTTTAGCACCAATTACATCCTCATGTCATTTTGAGGATGATGCTACAAGCTTGGCACACCTATTTTTGGGCAATTTCTCCCATTCTTCTTTGCAGTACCTCTCAAGCTTGATCAGGTTGGATGGGGAGCGTTGGTGCACAGCCATTTTCAGATCTCTCCAGAGATGTTCAATCGGGTTCAAGTCTGGGCTCTGGCTGGGCAACTTCAGGGCATTCAGAGTTGCCCTGTAGCCACTCCTTTGTTATGTGGGCTGTGTGGTTAGATTTGTCCTGTTGAAAGATGAAGCGTCGCCCAAGTCTAAGGTCCAGAGCGCTCTGGAACAGGTTTTTTCATCAAGGATGTCTCTGTACATTGCTGCATTAATCTTTCCTTTGATCCTGACTAGTCTCCAAGTTCCTGCCACTGAAAAACATCCCCACAGCATGATGCTGCCACCATGCTTCACTGTAGGGATGGTACTGTCCAGGTGGTAAGTGGTGCCTGGATTCCCCCAGACATGATGCTTGGCATTCAGGCCAAAGAGTTCAATCTTTGTTTCATTAGACCAGAGAGTTTTGTTTCTCATGGTCTGAGAGTCCATCAGGTGCCTTTTGGCAAACTCCAGGTGGACTGCCATTTGCCTTTTACTGAGGAGTGGCTTCCGTCTGGCCACTCTACCATACAGGCCTGATTGGTGGAGTGCTGCAGATATGGTTGTTCTTCTGGAAGGTTCTCCTCTCTCCGCAGAGAAACACTGGAGCGGTTTCAGAGTGACCATTGGGTACTTCATTACCTCCTTGGCTAAGGTCCTTCTCCCTCGATCGCTCATTTTGGCCGGGCAGCCCGCTCTAGGAAGATTCCTGGTGGTTCCAAACTTCTTCCATTTACGGATGATGGAGGCCACTGTGCTCATTGGGACCTTCAATGCTGCAGAAATTTTTCTGTACCCCTCTCCAGATCTGTGCCTTGATACAATCCTGTCTCGGAGGTCTACGGACAACTATTTGGACTTCATAGCTTGGTTTGTGCTCTGACATGCACTGTTAACTGTGGGACCTTATATAGACAGGTTTATGCCTTTCCTAATCATGTCCAATCAACTGAATTTCCCACTTGTGGAAACATCTCAAGGATGATCAGTGGGAACAGGATGCACCAGAGCTCAATTTTGAGTGTCATGGCAAAGGCTGTGAATACTTATGTACGTGTTTTTTTTTTTTTTTTTTATATAAATTGCAAAGATTTCAAAACCAACTTCTTTCACATTGTCATTATATGGTATTGTTTGTAGAATGTTGAGGAAAAAAATTAATTTAATCCGTTTTGGAATAAGGCTGTAAGATAGCAAAATGTTGCAAAACTTAGGCGCTGTGAATACTTTCTGGATGCACTGTATGCGCAAGTAGTAGTAGCCCATATAAATGCACCAAACAGTATTTGGATTCCAATATAACTTTTTCCATGTTTGTAATGGCAAAGTCTCTGGATCTCTTAATGTAGACTATATGTTATTCTATAAGGCAGGGATCAGCAATACTAAATCGCATTATTATTTTGAATGAAAAAGTATCTCTTGCTTCGTGTGAACATAGAACGTGTCATGCTAGCCTGGTCCAGTGCCAGGTCTTCTTTGCAGCAGGCCACTGCTAGCATTCCACTGGTGCCGCAGCCAATCAGGTCCCAGCCATTTCCTTTATCAGCTTTCCCGCAATGCGTCACCACATCTGTTGCCAGCCCCCCTGTGCCTCCAGCTGCTGTCTAAGCCTCGAGTACCGGCGCTTCCAGTGTTTCACCCCTGTGCATTCCAGTGCTCCCTGCACTCTGGTGCCTCCAAAGACTCTGACAATAAAAACCAACAAAAGAGGGTGCACCAGCCTAGTGCATTATCCCACAATAATTCTTAAAATGAATCATAAGTACTACTCAAAGGCATTTTAAGAAAAGGTCGCCACACATCCGTAGCTCAAAAGTCCTGGACTCAGCAGTCTTCAGAATGTAGGGGGACCTCATCAGGATCCCAGCTGGCTGACACGTTTCAAAGGAATATCCTTGCTGCAAGACCTCTTCAGCTGAATATATATGTTCACATACTATCCTACCCACATCATGAGAACCAAGAGCACTAACCCCGACTCCTTCCATTCAAGGGGAGTGCTCTTGGTTCTCAAGATGTGTGTATTATAGTATGTGTACATATATATTAAGCTGAAGTGCTGTTGTGGTTTGGCTCTGATGAAAAAGGAGATTCGTTTGAAACGTGTTAGCCAGCTGGGATCCCAGTGAGGTTCCCTACATTCTGGAGGCTACCGAGCTACAGATGAGTGGCTCGATAAGCGTTCTTTTATTGATATGCTTGTAAGTAGTATTTATAATTATTTCTAATAAATGTTGTAAGATAATGTACTAGGCTGGTGCGTCCTCTTTTGTTCGTTTTTATACATGCTCAAGGACATCCCCAGTCTTAGAGGGCAGCAAGGCTTGGAGGAACTACCCCTCTGACATGGAGTACCATCTGTACCTGTGCTGGACCATCACACTTATGCGCAGGAGATATCTGTTGCTGTTAGAGACTCTGTGACCCCTCTGTGTCTCCTGAGACCCATGTCCTCTGTGAATTCAACATCTCCAGTGGCTTCAATGTCTTCTGTGACCCCAGAGCTTCGCTAATTCTTTACTGCTATGTCCTTGGTGATCCCAGCATCTAAAGTGACTCCTGTGTCTCTAGTGACCCCAGCACTCCTGTGCCCCCAGTTACTCCTGTGTCTCCAGTAACCCCAGCATCCCCTGAATTCCTGTGTCACTCAGTGACCTCAAAGCTTTCTGACTCTCAGCTCCTTGCGACTCTACAGCATCCTCTCTTACACAGTGATCCCAGAGCATCCTGTGACTCCACTGAGCCCTGGGAGCTTCTTTGACACCTGTGTCTCTATGTAGCTTCAAGTATGTGTCTAACTCCTGGACGGACTCTCTCACAGTGGATATGAACCACTGGTCATGATATAACATCTGCTCTTGAGCTCCTTCATCTGGCCTAAAGGCTAGATCACATAGTCTCTGGCTCCCAGGGGCCTGTTGAATCTTTAGCCTCATTAGAGACTGCAAAGAGTCTCTTTTCAACACTTCTAAGTAGGAAGCGGTGTCTGACATACATATTTAATTCCAAACTATATATGGAAACAATGTTCTTAACCGCTTCCCAACCACCCTATAGAAGAAATACTGCTTCATACTGCAGGGCAGCATGGGTTGCCAAAATCACGTACATATATATATGATTTTGCATTTCCAGGTAAGGGGAGCCCGCACGCCCTACACACGCCGCCATTCGCGGCTGTCAATCACCGGGTTCTGGCCGGTGATTACTCGCTGGCACCCGGTGATTACCGAGGATCTCCGACGGGGAGGAAAACTGTTTTGTTTACTAACAGTTCTCCTCCCTGTCAGTTCAGGTACACTGCTTTGGATGGATGTGTACAGCACAGCCATCCAAAGCAGTGTGATTACAGTGAATCACACAGGTACCGCCCCGAGTAAAACCCCTTCCTGCCCAGTGCCATTAGTACAGTGTCAGTGCTTTTTTTTTTTTTTTTTTAGCACTGATCACTGTATTGGTGTCACTGGGGATGTCAGTGACACCAAGTCAGTTCCCCCCAGTGTCAGAATGTCCACCTCAGTCCCGCTAAAAGCCGCTGATCGCCGCTATTGCCAGTATCTATATCACCATTGGTAAACACTATAACTTTCACATAAACCAATCTACACGTATGCAAAGACATTTAGCAGAATATATTTTGGCCTAAATTTATGACGAAATTTGATTTTTTAATTTTTTTCACTGGACATGTTTAATAGCAAAAAGTCAAAAATATTGTTTTTTTTTCTCAAAATTGTTGGTCTTTTTTTTGTATAGCGCAAAAGTTTAAAATGCACAGGCGATCAAATACCACTGAAAGAAAGCTCAATTTGTGAGGAAAAAAATACGTAAATGTCATTTGGGTGCAGCGTTGCATGACCGCGAAATTGTAAGTTAAAGCAACGCAGCGCCGTAACGTAAGAAATGGCCTGGTCAGGAAGGGGGGTAAATCCTCAGGAGGGCATGTGGTTAATGCATACAGATAATATTATTGACATGTTGCTGCTGTGTTTCACGTGTACTGTATGAGCTTGGATGCCTGATATAAAAAGTGGATGAGAGTTGTTGGGAGCCATGTTGTGTCCTTACCCACTCTCACCATTAAATGACTGACACAAAGGGGGAGATTTACTAAAACTGGTGCACTCAGAATCTGGTGCATGGTAGCCAATCTTGCTGCATATACAGACTGATTTTACTGTCTTGGGTTTAGTAACACTTTAACTTGTGATCTTCTCTACTATTTCTGCTCATTAGTTGTCCCTATTGTTAGTAGATTTTATATGTGGCCCAAGACAATTCCTCTTCTTCCAATGTGGCCCAGGAAAGTCAAAAGGTTGGATACCCCTGGACTAGAGTCAAACAGTTCTTCAGTACACTGAAACTCAACTGGTTATTACACATTACTGCACTTTATCAAATAAGCCCGCTAATGAGTATTTCTTGACATTGACCTCATTTATCAAAACATCTGAACTAGGGACTGTCCATATTTTCCCACAGCAACCAATCACATTCAAACTTTTAAGATCCATCTATCATTTTCCAGAGCAGTTTTGGATTTGACTGTTTTCTGAAAAACAAAATTTCTATTTCTTTCTTTTGTCATTTTGGATCCTCACCATAACTCCATACGTCACTCTGGTGTGTGAACTTCCGGTGCATTATAGATTCCAAAGCCATCCATTTAATGGGAACCTAGAATACACAACACATGATCATATGATGTATAGTACAGCCATCAGGCTTCTGACCGCAGCCTCTTGTGACAGGAGTCTCTAAGATAATTGAGTCTGCAGAGGACCTAGAACAAATGATGTATTTGAAACATATTGGCCTGCATGTTAGGTGAAAGCACACTAAACTGAATCAAAGGTGACCCCAGGTCATAAAAATATACACAGATAGGTGCTTGTGTTGCCTTTATTCATCTTTAAAGTGGTTCTAAAGGATGAAGGTATTTTACCTTCATGCAAGAAGGTATAAAACTTTGTGCGCTGCTCCCCTCACAGCCCTTCCCGTACTCAACTGAGCCCCCTCTTGATTCAGTGATGTGCACGGGAGCCTCGGCTGTCCCGGGTCTCTCTCTCCTCATTGGGTGAGACACAACATTAGATAGTCATTGGATATCAATCACAGACAGTGAGCCAATGAGGAGGGGGGGGAGCTGTGGCTCTATGGGTCTTATGGACGCATAGAGCAGGGCTCGGGAGTGAGCACGCACCAGTGCCCCCATACCAATTGGCTAGCTATTGGGGGCACTGGTCAAGGGGGAGAAACCAGGAGCACTGGTGTGGGACCCTAGAAGAAGAGGATCAGGGCTGCTCTGTGCAAAACCATTGAACAGAGTGGGTAAGTATGTCATATTTCTTATTTCTTTTATCACTTTAACCACTTCCCTTCCGGCCCATGTATATAAACAGCTGGACAAGAGCAGTGCAGGAGAAGGTTGCAGTTCATAAATGGCGCCCGCATTTTCAGCCTGTGCGCGCTCCTGGGAGCGTGCGTCACCGCCGTCCGGTGCCTGCTGTGTCCGGAGGACACAGTGGAACACCGATCGCTGTATGGGACCTCTGTGTGAGGTCCCGATCATGTGATCACTGATTGGCCAATCAGTGATCACATGAATAGTATTATTATTATTATCATACAGTATTTATAAAGCGCCAACAGTTCGCTCAGCGCTGCACATTAAAATGGGAGACAGAACATGCGACAGTACAATAACAATACAATGCGATACACGAGGGGTTCGAGGGCCCTACTCCTTGGAGCTTACAATCTAGGAGGGAGGGGATAAGCAAGATGTCACTTCCTGACATTATTGCTTACTACTAGTGAAATCTATGAATGATCACAGAGATCACATGGTACAAGGCTATTCACAACAGCCTTGTACCATGTGACAAGCTGTGACCAATCACAGCTCTCACAGTATTTCTCAATGGCTGCAAGAATTCAGTCAGAGAGAAGGAGAAATGATTGCTTTTACAGCCTTTACGCGTGTAAAAGCAATCAGCTTAAAAAAAAAAAAAACTTCATCACCCCCCACAAGTAGTACAGTGTCACTATGGTGGCACTGTACTGCTATGGTGACAGTATGTTAAAAAAAAATAATAAAAAAAAAAACTTTTTAAATGTTTTTAAAAATTATAATTTTTAGTTATAAACTAATTTGGGTTATTTTTTTTTTTTTTTTACTAAAAAGATAGCTGAATACATTTTGGCCAAGATATATGAAGAAAGATTATTTGCAAACTTTTATAAGAAAAACACTTTTTTTTCAAAATTTTTTGACTTTTTCATTTATATAGCAAAAAATAAAAATCCCAGTGGTGAATAAATACCACCAAAATAAAGTTTTATCGGTCTCAAAAAAAATGCAAAAAAATTCATATGGGTACAGTGTTGCATGACTGCGCACTTGTCATTCAAAGTGTGATAGCACTGAAAGCTGAAAATTGGCCTGAACAGGACGGGGGTGAAAGTGTCCGGACTGGAAGTGGTTAAGATTGTTTCTGGAACTCTACATCAAATTCAGTGTGAGGTTTGTTGCCACTTTACATTTCTTGTGCTGTTTCTTCATCAGTACAAACTGCTCCCACAAACACTACCCCTCTGTAGGTGACAAGGCCATCGGGAATAATTATAGTATAAGAAGCATGTGATGCTGCATGCCTCTCTTTAGTTCCTACAATTAAGATTTGAATTGCAGGCAGTGATTACAATAAAACAGGGCAGTTGACTATAAAACGTAGTGATTGTAAAGGTAATTTTTTTTTCTAAATAACAAACATTTCATATTTACCTGCTCTGTGTAATGGTTTTGCACAGAGCAGCCCCGATCCTCCTCTTCTCAGGTCCCTCGCCAGCGCTCCTAGCTCCTCCCCCCCCTGCTGATTGTCCCCATAGAAAGCCACTTGTTATGGTGGCACGTATGCATGCTCACTCCCCAACTGGCTGTGTGTGTCCATAAGACACACAGAGCACGGGTCAGCCCCGCCCCCCTCCTCACTGGCTGTGATTGACAGCAGCAAGAATCAATGGATCTCGCTGCTGTCTTTGAGCCAATGAGAAGGGAGAGAGTGGGAAGAGCCTCTGCTTTCATGCACATAGTTCGTGATCGGGCTCAGGTAAGTATTGGGGGTAGGAGGGGGGTTGGGAGTGGAGCTGCACACTGAAGGTTTTTTTTACCATCATGAAAGGAATGCATGCAGGTAAAAAACCTTCAGCCTTTAGAACCACTTTAAGCTGGCCATAAGTGGATTGAAATTCAGCCAGTTCAGCAGAGACCGGCCAATTTTGATCCATCTATGGCAGCTCCATTTCCAGAGAAGTCAATCTAATGATTTGACTTCTCTCGGATGCTGGAATACTTTTCAATTTCCAACTGAAGCAGCGCTGATCAGTGTATTCTGACAGCGCACAGACTCCGCTGTCAGAATACAATAGCACAGCGGGGAGGATTCCTCCACTTACCTCACTTGTGTGGATAGGGGAATTTGTTTGTTTTATTTCCGATCAGCCGGACAGCTGATCAAAAACACAATCCATGCATTGCCAGCTTTAGACAACAGCTATTTTAAATATTTTTTTAAATCAATTTTTAAGCTTTGATATTTAGGACATCTTTATTACTAGTACGTTTTTTTTTCATCATGGGTTTTCATTATGGGCAGTATGGGTTAATTGGTGTGAACAATGAAGTCTTACCTTCCCTCCATCTGCATGATATTCTGTTTCATCCACATCCAGCAACCGTGCCAAACCAAAGTCTGTGATCTTTACATGCGTTGGATTCTTCACCAATACATTCCTGGCAGCCAGATCCCTGTGCACCAATCGTACCTCTTCCAGATATGTCATACCCTGTCATCAACACAAACAATGCTGCAGTGATCTGTACTGTTCACTAAGCCGTCACTGGCACATACAGTAGATAACATATGGGCATTAAATTATAATTCCTGCTTCTATAGCAGTCTACATCAAAGTTCTGGAAACAAATGAAAACAAACCACCAGAGGATTTTGCGCAACAGCTTATTACTCAGATTATATTCTGGAAACCTAAATACCCTAAAGCTGACCTCTAGTTTGCTGACCACTTTCCACTCATAGCTCCTCACCCCATGCACAGTATAAAACTCAAACATTTTTTAAAAGATTGTCTTTTTAAATATTTTGCAGTTTTGCCCAACTGTGACATCACTGTTCTTTCTGTAACTTGCACAGTGCCAGGGTGCAAGGGGACGATTCTCTGCACACCCCAACTGCTTACAGGGACTACAGAAGAAAATGCACTGATGCTGGGCTGATCAATCTCTGTGGGCGATTTAGACAGGAGCTAATTAACCTATCAGCAAGTCTTTGGAGTGTGGGAGGAAACCGAAGTAACCAGAGGAAACCCGCACAGGCACAGGGAGAACATGCAAACCCCAGGCGGGTAGTACCGTGGTTGGGATTGAAACTAACAACCCTAGTGCTGAAAGGTGAAAGTGCTAACCACTTAGCCGCTGTGCTACCCCACAATGCTAGTCTTTTGCTACTGGCTTGAGTTCAGCTTTAAATATTATGCCAATGTGTTACCCAGCTGTCTTTTGGAAACATGGCATTACATGCAATATAACATTTGGTTCCCTTCCCACCTGCAATCTCTATATTCACATTCCTCAGGACAATTTCCCATGCTGAGGAAACATTGACCTCCCTTGAAAAACCATCAGCCAACACTTTGTCTGATCACTCGCTCTGAAACCGGGCTGTCACTGACTGCTCAGGTCCCTACTAAAGATTGAGAACCAATCAGAGTGGTTCCCAATCATGCGATTACTATGTCACTTATGACATTGCAATCACATGCCAAATAGAGGATTTTTTGACAAAATAATGCTGTAGATGGAACTGCAGCTTGAAGGTAGTAATGTGCATTTGTTTGTTACTGTAATTGTCAGATACAATTACAGTATCGAAAAACAATTAATTAATTACATTGTATACGATTCACATTTTTGAATCTATAAAATACATACAATAAAAAAAAAACATTTTTTTTCCTAAAACACTGGAAAAAAAAGGCCTTTTTGCCCTTCAAAAATGTTTAAAAAAATGTTATGTAATTTAGTCATTGTTATTATCAAGTCAACCGACGCATGCTCATGCTGCTAAATTTAGCGTCAGCCAAAATTCAAAATGTGAGCATTTTTGTTTTGGGTCAGATTTATTCAATTTTTTAGACATACGAGTTTTATATCCATTTTTCTATTGTTTTTATAAAATCTTTGTTTTACACAGAAACAGTTAAGACGAGATACACCTATGGCATTGCGTTCACAGCCCTGTGGATTTTCTAAATAAGTCTCTGGTTTCTTACCTAATTGAGAGGTGTCCAGTAGCACGGGACAACAGGATTGGATCCAAGCACTAGCTTAAACTATATCTGGTATATGTGAATTCCTAAGTCCCAGAAGGCCTTGTGTATCTGCTCCAATGGTAGGTCTGCCCCTGGATCTAGTGCCCAGACAATTACAGCATGACTGAAGTTAAGAAACATCAACATCAATGTTTTTCTTTGCACCATACCTTCGCTATCTGCACACACCAGTTCAGTAGATCTTTGGAAGCAATGCGATCCTTATTCTCGCGTACATATTCCAGTAAGCAACCATATGGCATGAGTTGGGTAACCAACTGCACAGTGGATGTTAGACAGATGCCCAGCAGACGACACACATAAGGACTTGCTACTCCTGCCATGACATAAGCCTCCTGTAACATAAGAATCAAAAGGAACAATGCTCAAATCACTGTCAGAGCAGCCACAGAGAAATCGATCCTGTAAAAAAAAAAAAAACATTTTGGGAGATGCCACTGCTAACCCTCTTTGGAAGTTGCAAGCTCTGTTGCCATCAACCTCAGCGTTGCTCAGTAAGTTATTGACCCAAAACAGGTACACACCCACCCAGTGCGGGGAAAATATCCCAACCTCCATATATTTTCTGGGGTAATGTTGCAAGGATAAGGACAGAAGACAATTGTGTGATTGTCACCACAGACAGGTATAGTCAGAGATTTATCAAATACAGTAGCACTCTTCAAGAAACAGGGTTTCTTTTAGTTTGCATTAAAGGCTTTAGAGACAATTTCAACACCTTCAAAATTAAGTTTAATAATGAAAAGGTCAAAATGGTGCAAATACATTTTTTTTTACAGAAAAAGGCTGTTACACAGAAACAAAGACAAATCAACAGAGAAATAAAAAGGAGTTGAAAATGAATACCTAACAGTGTCCTGGTTTCAACAGGGTCCAGTGAATAAGCAAAAATGGTACAGTGGCTCTCACAAGTCCTGTTAGGTGTTCCTTGATTTGATGTTAAAATGAGAGCGGTCATAATGTTGTGCCTTCCACTTTTCTTCACATCAAGGGGGGGTGTTGACAGAATCCATCTGACCAATCATCTGTTCTAAGGGGTGGTTTCTGGGATGTCACCACTTTTATGAGTCTCAGATACAGTTTTCTGTAAGAATTAATATCTCTGGATTTCTGCAGGGTACAGTTGGCTGCCCTGCATATTATTGTCCAGCATGAAATTAGCTTCAAAATAGATGTAAATAAGGCAGGTCTTGGATATCTATTTTTCATAAGGGGGGTGTGGAGGCCTAATCCACTCTGGGACCTCCTAGCATTGGGGTGTTTGGGTTCAAAATGCTACCCAATAACCGAGGAAGGTGAATATGACTTTGGCTATGTGGTCATAATTTTAGAAGTTATGAACAGTGCCGGGACAAGGTCATACAGTGCCAAGGGAGAAAAAGGGAATGTGCACCCCCCATTCCACCTTCCTCTCACACCTATTACTCCCACCAACCACCATTCCCTGTTGGATAAAGAAGGGGGTGAGTGGTATGCAATATTTTTGGTACACTGTAGCAAACAGACATCTGCCGACTGCAGACTTTACTCCGCTGTCAGTTGAATATGGGTTGTAAGAGTGCAGAACTAAGTAGACTCCTGCGGCCTACAGGAGCAGTAGGGCCAAAAAGAGCTTTATCTGTACTTCTCCCTTAAGGGTCACATGGGCATTCCATTCAGGTCCTCTTGTCAGTTTCTTAGGCGGACCTTATTGGAAGGTCCATGCAGCCCTATAGACAGGCTGATGTAAATGGACTTGTGTCTGTTTACACCTGCCTAGCACTGAATCCATGCAGGTCTGGGGGGGGGGGAAAAAAAAAAAAAAAACTGCATCCCCTTTCATTTACCTGGAAACGGAGGCTAGGTTCACATCTGTGCGGGTGGTGCCACTGTGGGATCCGTACAAATACTGGCAGCTGCAACCACTTGCACAGAGAAATGAGGAACCCGTGGGCGGATGCCATAAGTCCTAATGGCAAACCGCCTGCACCGGAAATCGCACCGTACTGGGAACCTCGGTTCCCGTGCAAGCTGCGATCTTAAAAATAGTGCGGGGACCCTGCACAGGTGTGAACCCAGCCTATTGTGACAGGCTGGAATTGGAGGAAACTTGATGTAAACAGACACTGGAGTCTGTTTTCATCCTGCCTCCCATAGAGTGGTGTCACAGGTCCACCTGTGTATGCTTGCACAAACTAAAGGGACACAGATGTAAAAAAACTGGCATCCATCCTGTTCAGCTGTCATTCAGCAAGGGATCTGCTCATGGATCCCCAGCTGATTGAAGTGGGTTCTGTTCTGTTTTAGGTGATCCTTAGGGCTTGTTCAAAAATGGGCCGTGAAACCAGGTGGTTGAGCCAAGGTTTTACTGAGCCCCTGACCACCTGTTCGAAAACTAAACATACAGCTGCTACCAGCTATATACATGTCACAGCCACGAAGCATGTTGCTGCCACCAAAAGCAGTAATGCTTTTTAATGGGGATGTGCTGCAACCGCCGTGCATGTGACTGCAGAGTGGTGATACGGCAATTTTAAGATTAAATCAGGCGGTAATGAGGCAACATATCACATTTCTTTACCATCTCTCAAACAGCTTTGAAGATACAAATGTGGATCACTTAAGAGGAGTGACAGTCAATACCACATTATAGCTGGCCATAGACAGATCAAAATTTGTCAGGCTCAGTAGGACCCAGCCGAATGTTGATGCATCTATAGGCAGGCTGGTTGTACTGAAGTTGATTTATCGATTGACTTTAGTACAACAAGCCTGTCGGGCTTCTTTTTTTTTTTTGTACGATCACTGCCACAGGCTATAGCCGGCAGCAGTGATCATTATATTCTGACAGCAGGGAAACCTCCTGCTCTCAGAATACAATAGCGTAGTGGGAGAGGATTCCTCCATCAACACTAATGTGTTGATTGGGGGAATCAAGCAAATTTCTTTCCTACAACCTATGGTTCAAGGAAAGAAAATTGCATATTGTAAAGCCAAAGAGTAGCCAACCAAGCAAATGCAGGAAAGTAAAGTGTTAATCTCCTGACCTGATAACAGAAAGTTCACTGCACGCTTTATTAGCAGGATGACAGTGTAACACAATCTCTAGTCCAGGCTACGCTGACCAGTCTGGACCATTTGGCAACTGGAGATAGATGATATTCAGTGCACGGATATGGGAAGACTGCAGTGCCCTGGTATGGGAAGACAGCAGCACCCCGCTTTCTGTGACAGCAGCTCCAAGTGTGCCCCTGCCTCTGCATAGAGAATCTGCACCCAGGGCAGATGCCCCTTCTGCCCACCCCTCCTCCTGGCCCTGGTATGAAATATAGTGGGATGATGATCGCTTCTATTGAGAAAGAATACGTGTACTCTACAGACTTCCAACGAATGTATTTATGACCAATGTCTGTTAACTCTCTAGTCACTGAAGTCAGACACTTTTATGGTCCCTGAGATATTGGTGTATTGAGGATTCGATTTTGCTAGTCCTATTAACGGATTGATAAGGGGTGTCTGGAATCCGTTAACAGTTGTGTATTGTATAAACTGAAGCAAGGAAAAGGAAAGATCACTGTGGCTATGCCTTCTCATGACAAAATGGAATGGGAGACTTGTGACATGAACAAAATGGCTGTTACACACACAGCTATTTGGGTGTCAGGTATGCAAGGCTATTACAGCGGGTAGAAGCTGACTGGCAATCATACACAGCTGCACCAGATTCTGAGTGCTCCAGTTTTATTAAATCTCCCCAAATGACAGAGAGATAAATATATAGAGGTAAATGGTGCCACAATCTCATATACATACTGTACATTTCAAACTTCTACTTACATCTAGGATTTCTTTGTTGGCTTTAGGAGAGGTGTTTTCACGCAACACTTTGATCGCGACCTGGATTTTTATGTCCTCTCCATCGGGGATCCAGATACCCTAAAATAAGGGAAACATCATGAAAAGGTCATCAACCTTGACTTGCATTTATCAAGTACATTACATTGTCTAGACATCATAGACCTCGTCTCATACAATATACTATATTACAGAATCCTTGATAACTGCATTCAATGGACTGCACATTTGTGTCTTTTCTCATAAACAAAATGCAAGTAGCAGAGATCAACAACTTGCAAGGGATTATATAAGAAGCCATCATTGTTTGCACAGTAGTGAAAATACCTGTACATATCTATTTAAAAATATAAGTTTCTCACAGCAGATGTGTCACAATGTAAATATACTTATTCTATTTCACATACCACCCAATAAAAAGGAGAATAATTTGACCCCCAAGACATATTTATAACTATTTATTACAGGTACTTATATAGCGCTGTCAATTTATGCAGCACTTTACATATTCTACATTCACAGCAGTCCTTAACCCTCAAGGGGCATACAATCTAAGGTCCCTAACTCACATTCATACATACACATACTAGGGCCAATTTAGACAGGATCCAATTAACCTACCAGCATGTCTTTGGAATGTGGGAGGAAACCAGAGGAAACACATGCAGGCACAGGGAGAACATGCAAACTCCAGACTCCTACCGCTTCATGGCTGAGTTGCTGTTGTTCCCAGTTGCTTCCACTTTGTTATAACACCACTAACAGTTGACCGTGGAATATTTAGCAACCAGCAAGTTTCATAGATGGACTTATTGCACTGGTGCAACCTATCACGGTACCATGTTTGAATTCACTGAGCTCCTTAGAGCGACCCATTCTTTCACAAATGTTTGTAGAAGCAGTCTTCATGCCTAGGTGCTTGATTTTATACACCTGTGGCGATTGGAACACCTGAATCCAATGATTTGGAGGGGGGTCCCAATACTTTTGGCAATATAGTGCATCTTCCTCTCCAGCAAACAGAACAGTGAGCTGCACAGTAGTATCACCATCAAATCTCACTCCAAATATCATTAGATGAGTAGTAAGAAGCAACAGTACATTTCACACTTCAGATATACAGCTAAGGCCCCTTTTACATGGACGGTCCGATCGTCAGTTGTTCAGGCATGGAGCAGCAGGTGTCAGTGGTCGTGTGTGCGCTGACACCCAACAGCATCCGATCCAATCCTGTACGCTAAAAAACAGACTAATGGGGATCCGTTCCCCATCCATCTGGTGGATTGGATCGAATGACAGTCAGATGAAAATGGACAGGCAGTCTGTTTCCATCCGGCCACAACATTAAGAACAGCGGGCTGTGTCTGCTCTGCATAGTGGAGCAGAGACCTGTCATCCGCCTGCTCAGCAGGGATCAGCGGAGAGATCAGCCACTGAGCAGGCGGATCCGCTTGATGGACTACACCTCATCTGAAAGGGGCATTAGAGGCACAGGAGTGCCCAAACACATTCATATGTTAGGAAGTGCACTGATATTTTTCAGGAGGGATTAAAGACAAAAGGGTAGCTTGCTCAGGGTACTGCAGAAGTACAATTACAATTTCTAGATGTTCTCTAAAAGTTAGCAGACCCTTTTGTGTTGAGGTCAATCACGTCTCACCTTCTAAACCAGGAGGGCTGCTAAAATGCAGACACTCATAATATTTTGTTTATGCTCATGCCCACCGCTGACAGCTATGCAATTCAGAGGAAAAGGAATAGTGACCACAAAAAAAAGTCCATTCTTGTGCATGACTGTTAGAGGCTCAATTCAGAAACCTTTACCACAAGGATAGGGACCTTCATTTTAGGGCTTGTTCATACCATCTGCAGAGACCTGAGTTTTTCTGCACAATAAATCCGCAGGTCTCGTGTACAAGACACATAGGAAACCATTGTTTCTTGTGCGTTTTACAATCAAAACACAGCTGTTATGTCCGGTGCGCAACTGTGCAGGATTATGCAGGATATCTGCAGTCTTCCTTACAGATTTGCACTGGAACACAGGCAAAATGGACAGCACCGCTCTGCATTCACTCCATGTGATAGGAAGTAGGAGGGACAGCAGAAAGGTGCTCTTCCTCTGTAATGAGTGCCTCCTGTCAGATGCTGATTGAAATCCTCCTGCTACTTGGGTCCTTGATGGCGGAAGGGGGGATGTTGCTGATGAAAGGACATCCATGGCAAGGACAGATGAGAGGGCACTGATGGTGATGGCGTGGGATAGTTAAGAGGACACTAATGATGGGGGACAGATGAGGGGTCACTAATGATGGGATACAGATAAGACACTAATGGTGGGGGACAGATGAGCAATCACTAATGGTGGGGGACACTGATGGTGGAGGACTGATAAGGGGGACACTGATGGTGGAGGACTGATAAGGGGGACACTGATGGTGGAGGACTGATAAGGGGGACACTGATGGTGGAGGACTGATAAGGGGGACACTGATGGTGGAGGACTGATAAGGGGGACACTGATGGTGGGGGACACTGATGGTGGAGGACTGATAAGGGGGACACTGATGGTGGAGGACTGATAAGGGGGACACTGATGGTGGAGGACTGATAAGGGGGACACTGATGGTGGAGGACTGATAAGGGGGACACTGATGGTGGAGGACTGATAAGGGGGACACTGATGGTGGAGGACTGATAAGGGGGACACTGATGGTGGAGGACTGATAAGGGGGACACTGATGGTGGAGGACTGATAAGGGGGACACTGATGGTGGGGGACACTGATGGTGGAGGACTGATAAGGGGGACACTGATGGTGGAGGACTGATAAGGGGGACACTGATGGTGGAGGACTGATAAGGGGGACACTGATGGTGGAGGACTGATAAGGGGGACACTGATGGTGGAGGACTGATAAGGGGGACACTGATGGTGGAGGACTGATAAGGGGGACACTGATGGTGGAGAACTGATAAGGGGGACACTGATGGTGGAGGACTGATAAGGGGGACACTGATGGTGGAGAACTGATAAGGGGGACACTGATGGTGGAGGACTGATAAGGGGGACACTGATGATAGGGGACAGATAAGGAAGCACCAATGGTAGGGACAGATGAGTGGCCACTATTGGTGACTGCTAATAAGGGAGAACTAATGGTGGGGGACACAGATGAGGGGTTACTGAAGGTGGGAAACAGATGAGAGGGACACTAGGGGTGGGGGACATTGATGTGATGGCGAGAGTATTCTCTCATGAAAGGGAAACTGATGTTGGGGCGTTGATGAGTTTCTGATGTGAGGGAGTCACTGATGAGGGAGTCTATGATGAAGGGAACTTGATCAGGAGTCTCTGATGTGGGGATCACTAATGAGGGGGTCACTGATGAGCAATGCTGGCAGCACTCATACATCTATTTCCCAAAGACAACCTCTGGATATGACGCTGAGCACGTGCACTCAACTTCTTCGGTCGACCATGGCGAGGCCTGTTCTGAGTGGAACCTGTCCTGTTAAACCACTGTATGGTCTTGGCCACCGTGCTGCAGATCAGTTTCACTGTCTTGGCAATCTTCTTATAGCCTAGGCCATCTTTATGTAGAGCAACAATTCTTTTTTTCAGATCCTGAGAGAGTTTTTTGCCATGAGGTGCCATGTTGAACTTCCAGGAACCAGTATGAGAGAGTGAGAGCGATAACACCAAATTTAACACACCTGCTCCCCATTCACACCTGAGACCTTGTAACACTAACGAGTCACATGACACCGGGAAGGGAAATTGGCTAATTGGGCCCAATTTGGACATTTTCACTTAGGGGTGTACTCACTTTTGTTACCAGCGGTTTAGACATTAATGGCTGTATGTTGAGTTATTTTGAGGGGACAGCAAATGTACACTGTTATACAAGCTGTACACTCACTACGTCTCATTGTAGCAAAGTGTAATTTCTTCAGTGTTGTCACATGAAAAGATAGAATAAAATATTTACAAAAATGTGAGGGGTGGACTCACTTATGTGAGATACTGTATGGTGTGAATGAGCCATTAGAAATGCGACTTATTGCCATTTGACTCATTTAAAAATAACTGTCTTTTTTTTTTTTTTTTAAAGGATCCTTGTTCTGCTGTGTACTTGTGAATTAAGTCTAATGGTGGTTCTTCTCAGCAAGAGTTAGTTTTACAGAAGCATACTGGAGGTCACAATTCAGTATACAAATTTACTGATAAACAGAGTGGAGGATTGTATATTGTTGAACAACCACTAACCACCCTGTAAGTGGGACAGTGTTAGCACCACCCTAGAGCACCTTGTTGCATGAATAATTCTCACCTTATAAACAGTACCAAATGCACCAGAGCCCAGAATTTTCATCTTCTTCAACTCCGTCTCCTTGAGGATCCTCATCTGTGCCTGGTTAGGCATGGCTCCACTTGGGGTTAATGGTTCCACCAACTGTATACAATGCATTCAAGTGTTACTGCTTATAAGAAATATTAATGTTCTCACGTATAACAGAAACATAATTATGTTTTTTCAACAATGCTTTTAGATATTTTGCATTGTTTTGTAGAAAAATGTGTATGTACACCTTTAGGGTTTCTAAAGCAAAGCAACCAATGAAATCTTTTGTTATAAAAAAAAATCTGGTACTATAGAATCATCATTGTAAAATAAATAAAAAAAGCATGCATGAGCATCAGAAGTGTTCAATGCCCCTGATATTTAACATAAAACTCCATAAAAAGAGAACAAAATCTTTACACTACTAGTACCGATCAACAGAAATTTATTTTACTGTCACTGTTCACAGGGGGGTATATCCATGTATGGGCAGGCTTCACTTTTGTCTCCATATGTAAACCCACCATAGAGTGCTATTATATTTGAGCTCGTGAGCTCCCTCTAGTGGCTAATCTACAAATCTCCATATTTAACCACTTGAGCTCCAGAGGATTTACCCCACTTAATGACCAGGCCTCTTTTTGCTACTCGGCGCTGCACTAATTCAACTGATAATTGCGCGGTCATGCAATGCTGCACCCAAACAAAATTTACGTCCTTTTTTTCACACAAATAGAGCTTTCTTTCGGTGTAATTTGATCACCTGTGCGCTTTTTATTTTTCACGCTATAAACAAAAAAAAGCCAAAAATTTTGAAGAAAAACAATATTTTTTATTTTCAGCTATAAAAAATATATAGTAAATTCAAAGTTGGTTATAAATTTAGGCCAAAATGTATTCTGCTACATGTTTTTGGTAAAAAAAATCCCAATAAGTGTATATTGATTGCTTTGTGTGAAGGTTATAGCGTCTACAAACTATGGTATAGATACTGTAATTTACGCCATTTTTCTGCTATACAGCGCTGCGCTAGTTTAACGGACAATTGCACGGTCATGCAATATGGTACATAAATTAAATTTACATCCTTTTTTCCCCACAAATTGAGCTTTCTGTCGGTGGTATTTGATCGCCTGTGCGGTTTTTATTTTTTGCGCTATAAAAAAAAAAACCTGACAATTTTGGAAGAAAAAAAAACAATATTTTGGACTTTTTGCTATAAAACATGTCCAGTAAAAAAAAAAATGCAAAAATCAAATTTAGTCATAAATTTCTGCCAAAATGCATTCTGCGACATGTCTTTGCTACAAAAAAAAAACCCAATACGTGTAAATTAATGGGTTTACGTGAAAGTTATAGCGTTTACAAATGGCGGGAAAGATACTGGGATTTTTAGGGTTCTTTTTATACTAATAATGGCGGCGATCAGCGAATTATGGCGGCGATCAGGGACTTATGGCGGCGACCAGCAACCAGCGACTTATGGCGGACTGCAGCGGACATTCTGACATTGGGGGGTACTGACTTGGGGTCACTGACATCCCCAAAAACACTAATACAGTGATCAGTGCAAAAAAAGAAAAAAAACTGACACTGTACTAATGGCAATGGGGAGGAAGGGGTTAACTTTATTTTGCAGGGAAGGGTTATAGGAGTGAGGGGAGTGTTTTACTAGGGGGCGGGGGTGTGTACTGGGCGGGACAAGGCTGATCGAGAAAGAGAAACTGTTCTTTCTCGATCAGCTCCTCCTCGTGCTGACAGGGAAGTGACAGACAGCACAGCTACTGCAGCTGTGCTCTCTGTCACTGTTTGCCGCCGATCACCGGGACATAGCCGCTAAGGAGCGGCTGTTACCCGGCGACTGACATCTGCGGCGGTGATCCGTGGGACAGATAGGGCGGCGGCGCGCCTCGCGCACGCCCCCTATTTGTTTACAAAACACACGTTTTAAAACGTGGTTGTGCCGCCCTGCCGCCGTATATGTACAGTGGCAGGGCGGCAAGTGGTTAAAGTAATAAGAAAAATATGAACACCAGCCCTTAAAAATGTAAAAGTCATATCAGAAATTAACACAATAGCTCGCATTATGTGAAATATGAAAATACAAAGCATTTTGTGATGGTCCAGATTTCCTTTTACCCAGCTATAGTTTATTGCACTTCCTAGTGTATTTCAGCTAAAATGTGGGAAAAAAAAAATCAGTATATGATGCCTAAACTGCATCAACTGGCATCACTTGAACAAGCAACATCATTAGTCCTCATGCACATTGGACATTTTTACAGCGGCTGTTTCTGGCTTTTGAAGATTTTTTCTACAGCCAGTAAACTCCCCAGCATGTGTCCATGCACACATAGACTGGAATCAACGATTTTTGGCTGGAAAAAAACCCCAGGACTAGTGGGTTTTTAGGAGTTTTTTAGCTGTAAAAATGCTCTAATGCTGAAAAATGCAGTAAAACGCTGCAAAACGATGTTTTTGGAAGTTTTTTTAACCAAAAAAAACCACAAACGAAGGAAAACGTTGCTAAACGCAAATGCAAAAACACTTAAAAAAGCTGAAAAAAAACTCACATTTTTAATGTGACTTCACACAGCTAATGTTACCAGCGTTATTAACCCTTTGAGGACCAAGGGACGTATTTGTCCCATGTTTTTAATTGCGTGTATCATCTGATTAAGAACCTAAAACTCTTTTTTTTTTTTTGGTTTGAGTCAAAATATTAGTTCTTATCAACAAATGGATCTAGCTTTTTGCCAAATATTTCATGAAATGGCTTAGTTACAGCAACTGAAGTGTACGAACTTTAAAAACAAAAAAATTGATTCTTTTGGCGTTCCAAAATCTTACGGTCCTCAAAGGGTTAAAACACTCAGTGTGCATGAGGACTTACTCCAAGATGTTCCCAGACTGCCAAACTCAGCAGCTGATTGGATAGGATAAATTCAATAATCCTTTGAGATTTTAGCAAGATGTGAGCTTTCTTCAAACTTATATGCTAGAATGGAGCTGTGGTCTGACCAGTAAACTGTAAACCTTACGTACAAACTCTGCTCTGGCTTCCTGCGTATGGAGATGCTCAGAAGGGTTGAAAAGGAATATAAATAGGACACACCAAACAAAAAAAAAAAAATTAAAGTGTTACTCTCCATGGCAATTACCTCATTATCAACAAAGCGCCGCATGGTGTGCTTCTTTTTCAGATGCTTTCTGCGTTTTAAAATCAGTACAAGGACAACTGCAGCAGTCAGGAAGAGAAATATACTGCCCACCACCGCCACGATCATGTAAATATGACTACGGAGGGAAGAAAGAGATGGGTAAGAGAACAAAACAGAACACCTCTGTAACCTACCACATACATTTCCAACACCACAATGACACCGCTCACCTGTTGTTCACAATGATGGGGCATCCTTTCTCATCTTGTTTTTCACACCTGTATCACAAAATGTAAGAAAAGTGAGTTTATAGGATTCCTTCCACAAGAATAAGATGCAATGCCTCCAATGGGATATAGAAAGAAATAAAAACCTGGTAGTGGCTCGTCCCCAAAAACAAGCTGGAGTGCCACTGGAGGACTCCACTGAGACCTTTTTGCATCTAAAATATCAAGATAGCATAACCTCATAATAATTACAACCCTTTTTAAGAAATTCACTGCATATGTTATTCTAAGCCTTTTCAATGCCAGAACTCCTGTGGCAATAGCAGAATTGTTTTTCTTGCATTTTTTGCTACGCTCTACATTTTTATCTTTTTAAAATGAACCTGTCAGGACCCGGTGCTGAACTTGCGAGCTCTGCTGTGTCTGGCGATGTTTCTTCTTGCGGAGCTACCCGAGATGCTGGACAGCTCCCTGTCTGATCTATTGGTCAATCAAGCCTTGTGCTGTCTTTCTGCTGAACTTTGAACTCCCTGCTCCCTCCATGAACTTCCTATTTAAGCCATTTCTCTGCACCTCCTGGTTGTCGGGGTCTCCTGGTTATTGTGCTCTCCAGCCAATATCTTGCTCTTGTCACTCCTGCAGCTGTCCTCATCTCCACTACCACTCGTTACCGACTGACCTTTGTCTTGTTTCGGGACTAAGCTTCTAGATGATCCCAACCTGCAACCACCTGTTAATGATCTTTGACTTGTTTACTGACTACACTTCTGCTTGATCCCTACCTTCTTTCTGATACCGGAACCTGGTTTGCTCACCCCTGGTGGAGCGATCTAGAGCAGCTTTTTTCAACCAGGGTGGCGCAGGCACCCCGTGGTGCCTTCAGGTTTCAGAAAATGTTAAAACATTGCCCCAAAATTGTATACAAGCCAGTGGGTGCAGAAATCCTGCCTTTCAATTACGCAAAGCCATAGGTTTTCATTGTGCACCATTACAATCTTCCAGCTCCTGGCATCCTAAAAACCAATGACATCCTCAGCTGATAAGGAGGACATCGGGTGCCTGAGCAGCATCCCTATTTACCCTTCCCCTACCTCTCTCCATCAGCACTGGGGTCACCTTAGTGGAGTAAGGGAGAGAAACTGATGGAGAAGAGAAACATTGGTATACTAGTCAGTATACAAAAAGGTGTATTTGCTTTTGTAAGGCTAAATCACCTCTGATGTTGTGTGTTCTACGAGTGTGGATGTTGCTGCGTTATGTAAAACTATTACTTTAGTTTTTTCTCCATTTTAAAATGGGGTGCCCTGAAAAGGTGCATTATTTTAAAGGGTGTCTTGATCAAAAAAAAGGTTCTGACCTAGAGGAATGCGACCTGGTGCTAACACGCAGCACAACCCATCCCCACCATCAGGAGTTCTGGAGTTCTGGTGAACACTGGTTAGCACTTAGACTCCGCACATTGGGTGAGCCTGTGTCATTCACCACGGTGACCTACTGCTGCACTTGTCAAGCTGGTCGGTGGGAGCCTCTCTACTGCTATTGCTAATGGCCTCCGACACTAACCCGACAGTGGCAGAACCTATGGTAAAAAATGTATGCGAGCTGCACATTGTACAGAGTGTACACCCCAGTGCATGGAGTGATGCAGATTGTCCAGCATAGCCTGCAGTATTGAACTGTGTGGAGTATATATGGTTACAAAAAAAAAGAAAAAAGATGAGTAGAGTGGGGCACCATAGAGTATATATTGTGCAGCACAGTGTACAGATTGAAGCAATGTGGATACAGTGAACAGCACAGTGTACAGAGTGGAGAAGTGTAGAGTAAATATTATAAATAACAGTACACAAAGGGGTTGATCTACGAACACTGGTGCATTCCGAATCTGGTGCAGTAGTACATGGTAGCGAAGTATATATGAGGCCTAAAGCAACATAAATCCATGGCACTTACGAATGGGAGCAGTTAACAGGGCACAGCTGACACTCTCCATCCTTGTCTGCATACTTCCAAACAGGCACAAAGGAGTCCAACTTCTTTCCGCTTGGGCACTGGTTGACGCATGTGGTGCTATCTCTGAAGTGAGCACAGGCCACACACTGGTCTGCATTCTGTTAAAAAAATGTGACTGAGTAAAATCATTTGCAACAATGTACTAGAGAAAATCATAATTATATACAGAATGCAGGGCACTGACCGGACCAAAACATGTCTGAGATCCATTCTGCGGCATGCACTCAGGATGACATGTTATACAATGGCCTTCATCAACAACTTCCCTTGGCTCCCTGAAAGAAAATACTTATTCCTCATCATAGAGCAACTATATAGCAGATTCAATGCTGCAAAGAAAGAGGCTTCCATTATGGAAGTTAAAGTGGAAGTAAAGATTAAAGTGTTACGAAACCCAGGACCCTGAATTCACTATTTCTGGGGTCCCATAACACACAGAACATGGAAATTCAATTATTTGAGTAAATATAAACTGCTAAATACCTCTTCTCGTCAGCAGTATACAGCAGTCTTGTGAGTTTTATCAGTGTCCAGCAAAGCACTGATTACAGCTTGGAGAAGGAGTTTTCATTCTCCTGTAGGAGGATGCAGGACCCCCACCTCTGTCTGGACAGTGCTGAATGGCCCTGTGCTAATCACATGCACTCTCCCAAGAAAAAAAAAATCTCTAGTAATACACACCAAACGTACACCTCCTCCCTTGGTCACTTGATAAACTCCCATGGCTTAAAGTACCATCTCTATGCTGATGCTCCAAGATACGCCCGTTCTTAACCTCTGAAACCACTAAGCAACTTTTTCACTCCCTTGTTATCTCTCGCTTTGACTATTGTAACTCCCTCCTCATTGGCCTACCTCATCACAGGCTATCCCCTCTTCAGTCTATCATGAATACTGCTGCCAGACTCATCCACCTTACTAACCATTCTGTATCTGCCACCCCTCTCTGCCAATCCCTCCACTGGCTCCCCATTGCCCAACGAATAAAATTCAAAACACTAACAATAACATATAAAGCCATTTATAATTCTGCCCCAAATTACATCACCAATCTTGTCTCCAAATATCACCCAAACCGTACTCTCCGCTCCTCACACAAACTCCTGCTCTCTAGCTCCCTTGTCTCCTCCTCCCATGCTCGTCTCCAGGACTTCTCCAGAGCCTCCCCCACCCTCTGGAACGCTCTACCCCAATCTATCCGACTATCGCCTACTCTGCTCACTCTTTTGCGATCTCTGAAAAACTCTTTCTTCAAGGAAGCCTATCCCGCCTTCAGCTAATAACAGAATCTCCTATTCCTCCTATCAGTTCACCCCCCACAGTTATTACCTTTTGTACCACCAGTCCCTCCCTCTTAGATTGTAAGCTCCAAGGAGCAGGGCCCTCCTCACCCTCTTGTATTGAACTGTATCACTGCTGTATTGTCTCCCTTTATATTGTAAAGCGCTGAGCAAACTGCTGGCGCCATATAAATCCTGTATTATAATAATATTGTGCAGTTTGCCCCCCAGTCTCTGTTCTATCAGGAGATATTTAGGAGACACTGGAAGAAGAGGAGGATCAGAGAAAACAGGGTCAAAAATCCTTTTTACACAGTGTAGATGATTAATCCCTTAGGTTCCACAGTGAGTATAACAAGCATGCTTTACTGCATATAGAGACCGATTTTACTGTCGTGGGTTTAGCAACACTTTAATTCTGACTATTTTTAAAAATGGCTCAGTAGCATGTTCTCACTGTGATATCTAATTGCAGATTTTTTTTTTCCTTTTCATTTTTCAGGTACCTAATTGGACAGAAGTTTGTTTTAAAGTACATTTTGCAATAATAACCTAAAATATGGTCCCACATTGCACTTTTCCCTTAATAATAACAATACTCCTCAGTTCTAAAGTATACTCTCATCACATGGTTTTAGCACAGTACAGAACACTCACCCCTCTTCCACATTGCAGGATTCCACACAGTCATTCCCACGAAGCAGGCCACTACAGTTGACGCACTGAGATGGTCCAAATCCCCAGCACTCGGCATTAGCACACAGCTGGAAGCACACATGCCCATCTTTTTCTAGAAGATACAGAAAAAAAGTTGGTTTGCCCAACCTACTAAAAGACCACAATGTCTAAAAGACAAGTACTATCTTTTCCGGAGTTAACTTACCACACTCATTCTGCGGTTTATTTGTCGTCTTCAATATAGCTTGTCTAGGACTCCGAAATATTTTTGTCCATGGGATACTGTCCAAATAGCATAGATTTGGGTTTGCCTCTAGCAGCACCAATCCACTGCTGATCTCCTTCAAGGACCGCAAGCCAAGAGAAGAGATGGAAAGATTGCGAACAACCAGCGAATATGCCCCACTACAAAGACATACAACAGATATTGCATACATCAATAACAAATCGGCTTTTGCTACAGGAAAAAATCCAAAATGTAACAGATGTATTCACCATTTTGATTGACCAGCATCTGATTTGGTTGTTTTGCTTTCTTCCAGCCCATCAGCAGGAAAACATGAAATTATATCTTTGTATTCTGCTCTGTTACACCTCCTTCAGAAGACTTCTCTGCTGGAGGAAAAATGTCTTTTGTTCTATCAGGCTCTATCCACTATAACCCTAGGTTCACACCTATGCGGCCGTGCAGGCCACGTTATGCACGGGCACGAGAGACCATTCATTTGAATGGACTCCCGTGCCCGTGACATGCAGGGAAAGAAGTCCCTGCACTACTTTGGAAAACGCAGCCCGCACGGGAACCTCAGATTGGACAAAAAAAAATGGAAACACTACATGATTTTCAGGTGTAAAAGTGATGACATGTTTTCCGTTGAAAGTGGAAGTGATGTAACATTCTTTTGCTTCCGCTGTGTGATGAGACACCTAGCTAACAGGTAGGAAGCCTCACTTTTGTCATTCGCTGCATGTGCTGCTAGTAATACAGTCATGTCAGAACTTACTGGGCTTCAAAGAGGGCAAGTTGTTGGTGCCCGCTTAGCTGGTGCCTCTGAAGCTGCCAATTTATTTGTCGTGTCGCAAGGTACAGTTTCAAAGGTTATGATGACATACAGTTTCCGGGAAAACATCGTCTGATAAGCATAAGCATGGTCGACATGATCAGCTGACCGAAAAAAACAAAAAGGACATTGCGCAGGATTGTGACCCAGAAAAGAAACCTGCTGCAAAAGTGACTGCAGAGCTCAATGTCAGTCCCGTGAAGGCTGAGATTGAGCTCTGCAGTCACTTTTGCAGCAGTTGTTTTCTTATAATCTGACAGATCCTACAGAAGGGTTTACATTTCATCTTAAAATAAACCTTTTGAGATGGATATAGGGGCTGCCAATACTAGTCGTGTGCCGATTATGCGGATCCCCTCACTTCAATACTTTCACAGTCCCACAACAAGTATGCAGATAAGGAACATCCTTATTTGAATACATGTTCGGGGCTCACAGTACTAAAGCAAGAGAGTAAGCATGACAGCCAAGGTAATAGCATTTACAGAATGAAAATGCAGCACTGGCATCCTCAATCCCCTGGATCAACTGTGAGTATAGGATTATAACTTTTTTTTTTATGGTTGAACTAGATGGACTTTTGTCTTTTTCAGCCAGACTAACTATGTAATATTTCTTTCAGTTAAGATTTCCTTTAACAGTAATTATAGGAAATAACTATTAAAGTTTTATTTTGAATATAGCATTTAGGGTGTATGCGAGATACTCACTTATGTAGGAGCCGCCCTCGAATGACATGCAAACTCTCAAATACACTGAGATTAGCCAGTTCTTCAGGCCACGAGTCAATGTATATATATCCTACAACATAGAAAGAGATGAGCATGCATATGGCATTAATAGTAACTGAAATACAGCTAAGGAGATTTGTCCTCACTTTTGGGACCTGTGACTCCCGTAGAACAAATAGGGGGTGCAACTGTCATCTAGACAGGAAATGCTAACTCTTCCCCTACTAGAAATGTGTTTTTGTCCATGTCCCCAATGGAGAGCTTTCCAAACTTTTTTTCATACCACGAAAAGGAAAGGAGGGAAATTTCCCAACAGGGACAAAGTAGTACATACATGGTTTTGGGGACCAACAAGGCTGTCTTTTGGGCATACAGTGTTGTAAAAATGATTTTATTTTCTATCTGTAGACAAGAGCATGTAACAAAAATATGCTTTTTTATTTTTTGACCAGAGTAAGTTTTCAAAATAAGTAATGTTACTGCAGATAAAAAGTAACATTTTATTTTATAAACTGTCCTGTTGATAATGACAGTAAAATGGTTTTGGTACAACACATGCCTGTTATTACAAATGAAGGTCCGTTGTTTTACGGTTTTTTTATATTGTGACACTGTAAAAAATTAAACAAAATACATGAAAATAAAAAAGGCTAATTATAATGGTAAATAAAATCAAATGCGATAAAAATTAGCAGAAAAATAATAGCTAGGGGAAGAAAGGGATGGAGGAATTAAAGCGGATCTAAACCCATCATAAAACAGTTACATTACCGGCATGACAGGAATGCAACTGTCCAGTACGCTTGTACCCTCAACCAAACTGTCAAACCATCTAATGGCTGGCATCATAACTGATCACATGTGCCGCATTGCGGCAGATAGGGCCGCCATCAGCGGGGGACCACCGCATACATGTGTAGGGGGGGCCTGGGCATCCCGAGTTGCCCGCTCTGCTGTTTTGTTTCAGTAACAAGAGGGGAGAACTCAGCTTAACAGACAGACTCCTCCTCTCACCAACAGCTTCCTTAGGGTTCCTGGCCAGGTGGGCAGGGCATCGGTCACCACGTGACGGGTGGTAGAGCACGGTTCATTGAGACAAAGCGGGAAGAGAAAGATGGAGAGCGGAACATCCTACCTATAGTGTGTATCAGAGAGGAGAGGAAAGAGCCGCTCTGGCATTATCAGTCACTGACAGCCAGGATCGATTTGGAGTTTGGTTGGTGGCACTGATGGGGGGGGGGAGCATTCACAGACTGGCCTGCCCATTAAATGTAGGTGCTGCAGGTGCTACTGCACAGATCCTATAACTATAAGCTTAGCTAACATTCCTTCAGACTGGAATTATACAGATGCTGAGGGGCTACATGTGGATGTGGGCCTGTGCAGTGACTGTCTATTTGCTGAATTGAGTTGTCTCTATGCTGCATATATGGGGATGTCTTTTTGCTGGATTGGGATGTCTCTTTGCTAAATATATGGGGGTGTCTCTTTGCTGGACTTGGCCATCTGTTTACTGGATTGGGATCTCTTTACTGAATATATGGCGGATGTCTCTTTGCTGAATTGGAATGTCTCTTTACTGAATATATGGGGATGTCTCTTTGCTGTATATACAGTATTGGGATTTTGCTTTGCTGGATTGGAATGTCTCTTTGCTGCATATACAGTATTGGGATTTCTCTTTGCTGGATTGGGATATCGCTTTGCTGCATATACAGTATTGGGATTTCTCTTTGCTGGATTGGGATGTGTCTTTGCTGAATATACGGGGATGTCTCTGCTGGGCCATCTCTGCTGGATTGGGATGTCTCTGCTGAATAGAGAAGTCTGGGTGCACTGAAGGGACCCAGTGGAATGGCCTATGGCAGATTCGGTGGGACAGCCAGTGAGTGGACCCTTGAGAATGTTGGTGGGGGAAGGGGGGGGTGATCGTTCTAAAGCTGTGTTAGGGGACTCAATTTCTGATTGCTGCTCTGGTTGCAGATCACATAGAAGCTAAGTTGGCAGCTTCCTTGGCAGGAAAGGATAGGAGGGTTTAGTTTTGCTTCAATAAGGGTTGATTACAGTTAAGAGTTAATAAGGGTTTGAATAAGAACAATAGCAAATAGGTAAAGGTAATGGCGCAGATAACATGTTCACATTTGAGAGAACCAGTCTGTATTGAAAAGTCCAAACAAAGTCTATCCAGAGGTGATGATGGGAATGCTAAAGTATAAAAAGTGTCAGCAACTCAGGGGAAGCCTCTTGTTAGGAGCAAAAGCAGTCTCCAGGGTACATGCAAAACAAGGGGACAAAGAAGCCCCTCATATGCAGACGGTTGTCTATTTATTAAAGTAACAAAGGATAAAAGCAACTCACATTGTAGTCCTGAGACATCATCACACCTGCTGCCGCACTCCACCCCTCTCTCCTGGTCCTCTTCCACACACAGTCAGCTCCTGGGACCAAGTCGGGTGGCGGCCACAGACCAACAGCGCGGGCAGTGATTTCAATGCACCGCAGATGGACTTTGATATATGTCTATTTTTCTCTGCGAAAATGTGGGTTGCTTTTATCCTCTCTTGCTTTAAGAAATAGACAACCGTCTGCACTTAGAGGCGCTTCTTTTTTCTCTTTCTTTAAATAGGAAAAGGTTTTGTTTTTTGTTTTTTTTACTTCCAAGGTTGGTTAAACTTATGTCACATGTAGATCATCCATTTGGGTCAGTATATGAATGAAACAAAGTAAACACAATGTAACAATAACAGGGGTGGTTTAGCTGTTATAGTATATTTAAATCCATATTGAATGGGGAGCTACAATCCATGTTATTGGGATTCTACAACCTAAAATGTTAGTGGGTGCTACATATCGATTTGGGTGGTACAAATCATTTTTTAAGATAATGCCATGATTTTCCACCATTTCATAAAGCAAACGTATTATGTATTCCATGTTAGGTACCTGTAATTTCTTCAAGAGTCTGAAATACTTCTAAATCCTCCAAACTAAGTGGTGTTATGTTCTGTGTTGGATCCCTGGAAAATTGTTTAAAAAGAATGTTACAATATACAGTATGACAATAACATTACCTCTCACTGAAAAGCTATAGGTCTTATGATCATGGACCTGCTGTATACCTAAAATTTAAATGTTTTCTAAGCCAAGCCTTTTTGAGGATAGGAGGAACAAAAAGGTATCATCAGGATATGCCTTGGCCATTACAGTGGGTCAGACCATTTAATGGGATGGCATCTAGGGTCAGAATCAAGTTAGCTCCAAATGATGCTGCATGCAAGATGGCACATCTTTTCCACAACATGAATGAATTTTAGGAATAACTATGTATGAACAAGCAATTAGACCAACACCATATTAAAGTGGTTGTAAACCCCTGACATGAAATATGAACAAAGCACATCCCTCTACAGTGCGTACTTGTCTCAATTTAGAGAAAGTGTCATTTCTGTCTGTTGTTCATTCCTCTGCTATCAGTATGAATCGCTTCTGAAAAGTTTTCCTGGCACCAAGAGAAAAATGGTGACAGGGGAGGGATCGCCAGCAGACTGACAGCCTCAGCTCTGTGTGAAGGGGGTGTGTCTCTCCTCTCCAATCAGCTCTCAGAACTCCCCTCACAGAGCTCCACAGAGTGTAATTTCAGCTCTCCGTCCCTTTTTTTCCTTAACTCTCAGACAAGCTTTATAAACTCAGCACCTCGAATGGATGTAGAGAAGAGAAGACTGCAGATAGCCAAGTACAACTTATGTAGGAGGATTTGTTTCATATCTGTGTGTCAACTGAGGCCAGTTACTTCACTAGGTCTATGTAAGGGTTTACAACCACTTTAACTTTGTAATGCCTCGACTGCTCCTGGCATCCTGGCTACATCAGATACAGTTCGGCTGCAATCACACGCGGGATTAACACACACTGCAAATTCCTGCAGCTGGTATGACAGGTTTGTGTAAAGAGCTGCATGGCCCATTCAAAGCAATGACGGGCTAATGGCAGCCTCAGCTATCTGTGACTATTTGCAGCTTTTCTCTCAGCCATTGATTAATTGTGGCTTGGGATGATCACGGCTGGTTGCAGCTCTTAGTGACTGTTATTCCAGTGGTAGGAATCTGAAGATTCTTGCTGCTGGAATTTGCAGTGTGCTAATTACATGTCAATGAAGCCTTATTCTAAGGCTCGGTTCATACTACTGCGATGCAATTTTGATGCAATTTTCAGTGTGATTATGTAGAGTGACTTTGAGGAGACTTTGGATGTGGTTAGCATATTCTGTGAAGTCAAATTGTACTAAAACTGCACCAAAGTATCGCAGGAACCTTTTTCAAAATCATACTACACAAAGTCACTTTGATATGGCACCATTGAAAATAATGCGATTTCCCTGCAATTCAGAAGTTGCACCAGTGTGAACCAGCACTAAAAGTATTACATTTATTTTTCAAGATTTCAAAATAAAGACTCACGCTCTGAAGGATTCAGAAAGGAATGCCAAGTTGCCAAAGATTTTGGTGCATCCTCGGAAATGTTGGATGTTAGTAGAATTTACAGTCCGTGTGGTCTTCAGAAAGTCCATTCCCAAACCATAACAAACTGAGCAGAGAGAGAGAGTGTTACTCGTGTATACAGTGATCTCTTAAAATGTTATTCCACAAAAATCTAAAGTGTTAGCTCTGTGAAAATGACTATCAAGGTACAAAGAGAAACCTCCAGCCCAACCCTTTCCATATATGTTTTGTTAAAGTGGAACTTCACTCTCTCAATTAACATTGACTATTTTTAGTGCTTATGCTGCTAGCATTAGTAAATAGATAGGAAAGTACACTGCTGAAAAAAATTAAAGGAACACTTTTGAAAACACGTCAGACCTCAATGGGGAAAAATATCATGCTGGATATATATACTGATATGGACTGGGTAATATGTTAGGAACATAAACGTGCCATCGTTTAACGGAAATGAAAATTATCAACCTACAGAGGACTAAATTCAAAGCCCCCCCAAAATAAAAGTGAAAAAATTATGCAGCAGGCTAGTCCATTTGCTGAAATTTCATTGCAGCAACTCAAACTGGTGCTCAGTAGTTTATATGGCCCCCACATGTATGCATGCCTGACAACGTTGGGGCATGCTCCTAATGAGACGACAGATGGTGTACTAGGGTATTTCCTCCCATCTGATCTGGACCAGGGCATCACTGAGCTCCTGGACAGTCTGAAGTGCAACCTGGAGACGTCGAATGGACCAAAACATGATACCCCAGAGGTGTTCTATTGGATTTAGGTCAGACGAGTGTGGGGACCATGCAATAGTATCAATTCCTTCATCCTCCAGGAACTGCCTGCATACTATCGCCACATGAGGCCGGGCATTGTCACGTATCAGGAGGAACCCAGGACCCACTGCACCAACCTAGGGTCTGACAATGGGTCCAAGGATTTCATCCTGATACCTAATGGCAGTCAGGGTGCCATTGTGTAGCCTGTAGAGGTCTGTGCGTCTCTCCACGGATATGCCTCCCCAGTCCATCACTGACCCACCACCAAAATGGTCATGCTGAACGATGTTACAGGTAGCATAATGTTCTTCACGGCTTCTCCAGACCCTTTCATGTCTGTCACATGTGCTCAGGGTGAACCTGTTCTTATCCATTGACGGACCTGCCAATTCTGGCGTTCAATGGCAAATGCCAATGGAGATCTATGGTGTCGGGCAGTGAGCACAGGGCCCACTAGAGGATTTTGGGCCCTCAGACCACCCTCATGAAGTCTGTTTCTGATTGGTCAGAGACATTCACACCAGTGGCCTGCTGGAGGTCATTTTGTAGGGCTCTGGCAGTGCTCATCCTGTTCCTCCTTGCACAAAGGAGCAGATACCGGTCCTGCTGATGGGTTAAGGACTTTCTACGGCCCTGTCCAGCTTTACTAAAGCAACTGCCTGTCTCCTGGAATCTCTTACATGGTTTTGAGACTGTGCTGGGAGACAGAGCAAACCTTCTGGCAATGGCACGTATTGATGTGCCATCCTGGAGGAGTTGGATTTCCTGTGCAACCTCTGAAGGGTCCAGGTATCACCTCATGCTACCAGTAGTGACACTGACCCTAGCCAAATGCAAAACTAGTGAAAAACAGTCAGAAAATATGAGCAGGGAAAAAAAAGTCAATGGCCTCCACCTGTAAAACCATTCCTGTTTTGGCGTTGTCTCATTGTTGCACATCTATTGTACCTGTTGTTAATTTCATTAACACCAAAGCAGCTAGAAATGCTTACCAATCACCTCTGCTACTTAACTGACCAGATCAATATCCCAGGATTTTATTTGACTTGATGCTGTACTCGGATTAAAACGTGTTCCTTTAATTTTTTTTTTTTTTAAAGTGAATATAATATTTACTTGTTTAAAATTTTTAATTTTTTACATTTCTTCAGTTACTTTGTGGTTCCCATGCCTAGGCAAATGATGCCATACATCCCAGGAGTCTTCAGGAGAGAAGGGAGGGTTCTCAGCTCAGCCAATGCCTGAGCTAAGGACAGACAGATTCCAGGAAGTAAATGCTACATGAATAATCTGCTCCTACGTAAAGATGGCTATGGCCAGAAATACCAGGAGGTGTTTTTCAAAATAAATTCTAAGCAAAATAAAGCATGGAGACATGGATGGATGGGGGAGTTTGCGTTGAATATTAACAATGAATTAAATAGCACTTTGGTTTTTGGTGCACAGATGCAGTGCAGTTCTACTTTAAGGACAAAAAAATACTTTTCAAAACATAATACTTTTGTTTAGCTACAATGATTAAATATGTGCATACAAAGATTCTGTATTTACACCTGGCCACCAGGTTGCAAGGATAAGATGGAATTCCTGCCCTAGCACTAACTGTTCTTTAGTGAATGGTGTACAGGACCACCAAAGATGGATCCTGGACGAGAGGTATATTTCCCCACTATTTGGGCTGTGATCCCATCAAGGGGGGTGATGGGAACACACTCCTAGTACGCAGGAGTTTTCACTCATGCAGGGGTTCTGGGGTAATGCAGTCGGAGAGGACTGTGACAATGCTCTCTGGATTGGCGAGTCCTAATTTGGGCCCCAAAATTTGAAGGCTCAGAGAGACTTTTGGCTAGAAGGAGCCTACAAACCCTGATTAAATGGACTTTGGACCCACAACGGAAAGAGTCAGCACCTGCAGGTGAGGTGAAGCGGTGTGGTTCACAGCCGTGAAAGTGTGGACTGTCTGGCAATTGAGACATTTTGGTTGATTTAGTAAAACTGGAGAGTGCAAAATCTGGTGCAGCTGTGCATGGCAGCCAATCAGCTTCTAACTTCAGCTTGTTCAGTTAAGCTTGAATAAAAAAAATACATAAAACTGGAAGTTGATTGGTTTCTAAGCAGAGCTTCACCAGATTTTGCACTCTCCTGTTTTAGTAAATCAACCCCCCGTGGTTTGCTGAGCTCCTGAGACTTTTGGAGTCTCCTGAAGTAGATGGGAACCCTCTTGGGCACAAGTGGGCTTTGCCCCAGGCCGAGAGGCTTGGGACACCATTAAAGCAATTAATCTCCAGCTTTGGATGAAGTCTGCCTGTGTCAGATAGGGTTTGATAGGGTGTTGTGGGACACCTGGAGGGGGTCTTGTCATCTTTTGGCTTCAGGGCCCATTTTTGTATCCAGATCCTGGCACTTTACACTAACCCCACAGCAAGGGTTCAAGTAACTATCTCTCTAATAGCTTGGTGATTCTCAATAGCACACAACAGGGCTTTCCATTCTCACCGTTAACCTTTATCCTGTCCCTGGAACCATTTTTTGCTCTATCTAGGCCCACACGGATGTGAGGGGCTTTACAGTGGTGGGCAAAACTTATAAGCTTGCAGCGTACGCAGACGACCTTTTGTTCTTCCACACAGAACAGCATGTGTCAATAGCGAATCTGATGCATGCGCTTCGAGATTTTTCTGCTATGTCGACTCTCCGTGTCAATTTTTCTAAGTTTGCTCTTAATTTGGGCTTGTATCCGCAGGAGGTGGCCTTATGCAAACAGAATTTTCCTTTTACCTGGAAGGAAGATGCCATTTCATATCTTGGGATAGAGCTCCCTTCAGACATTTCGCAACTTTATGCATGTAATTTTATGCCCCTGCTGCAGCATATTCAGCAAGATCTCTAGGCATGGGACTAGGAAACCAACCGTGGTTTGGTTGGACAGTGGCCCTGAAAATGAATATCCTTCCCCAATACTTGTATGTCATGCAGGCACTGCCACATGCTTGACCAAAGTCATTCTTTGCTACAATTCATTGTGTATTTCAGTCCTTCCTTTGGAATAAGTGGATCAGCTTTTGTCCCGCTCAAAATCTAAAGGGGGAATCAGGCTACTGGACTTTTAGAAATATTACTGGCCCATACATCTTTCTAGGATTGTCAACTGGATCCAACACATTGGAATGGGTGGGTCTGGAACAGGGCTTCCTGGATGTACCTTTAGGAGTGGCTCTGTGGATGCATACGACTTTTTCCCAGGCTCGGATGGTCGACCATCCGTTCCTTGTCGCCACTTTACAGTGCTTCCAGGCAGTGTGTACTGCACATAGCATTTCTTCAATTTCGGGTCCTTAGATTCCCACATAAGGGAGTCAGAGTTTGTGCCCAGTATGTCGTGGGCATTCTTACGTAACTCCTGGCCTTACGTTCATCCTAGGTCTGATTGACTTGGAGGATTTTGGCAGCGGAGTCCCTGATTCAAGGGTTTCTCATTGGATTTATTTAAGTCCAGCATTATCTCAATGGTCCAGGGCATCGAGAAAGCTTTTCTAGAGATTGCACTCCCTTTGAATCTAGCTGTACGTGGTCATCTCCCCAAAGATATTTAGTATTTGATATTTATGCCCGGTTTTCTGCCAAGCTTCCTCCCGGTAGTGGAAGTGTATGTAAGGCTTGGGAAAAAGACCTGCATTGTGAGTTCCAGGACTGAGAGCGTATTAATATCTTGGTACACAAGGGCTCACTTAACATACATACGCAGGAAAATGCTTACAAAAGTCATACGTGCTGGTACAAAGTACTGTATACAAAGAAAAACAAACAGAGGGCACAACGGCCTAGTGCATTATTGTACAAAATATCTATCGGAAGGATAAAAAGTAAGTATAGTACTCACAATTGACATACAGGTCAAAGACACATTACACTAAACAGCAGTGTCCAATCCACACTGCATAGAAGTCCATAAATGGAACCCTGGACTTCCAACCGGCTAACACATTTCGAGGACTCAGCCTCTTTCTCAGAGTTTTTCTTTGTATCCAGTGACATTGGACTGCCCGGTCCGTTGAGGGCAGCAAGGAGTGCATTTTCCAGGACATCCAAGTTGTTACCATAGCCCTAGCTGAGTCCATCCCCAAGCGCATGAGTACAGAGTTTGCTGGGTTTTCGGTACAAGGTACTGTACCTACTGCATAAAATCACCCCCACGGTTACCATTGTTGGAAATGTTGGCATTGTTGGCAATGATCCTCCTAGATTGTAAGCTCGAAAGAGCAGGGCCCTCGAACCCCTCGTGTACTGTTTTGTTACTGTATTGTCTCATGTTCTGTCCCCCACTACAATGTACAGCGCTGAGAAAACCTTTTGGCGCTATATAAATACTGTATAATATTAATAATAATGCCTGACGGACAAAGACACTTTTTTCCATAGCCTCTCCCAGCCTGATCCCTTTTTGGACCAAGGTGCGTGATATTACGATTCAATTGAGGGGAACGGAAATAGATCTCATGGCAGGCCAATACCTGCTCCACCATTCAACCCTCTTGGTGCAAACATAAAAAAAATCCCTGCTGATCCATGATCTATGCTGTTGTGCATTCCGGTACACTGGGTGGACACGTCGCCTCCTAGTGTAACGGAATGGTTTATCCCTTTGAATAGATTGGAGGAGATGGAGTGGCTGATCCTGACAGCCCAAGATAGGATCTCATCATTTACTATGACTTGGGCGTGTTGGTTACATTATAAAACCATGGACACCTACAAACAAATGATGTCCCTGACTTAAAGCGGAGCTACTCGTGCATGCACAGTGAGCACCCGGCTGTGAAGCCAGCTGCGCTGATGACACTGCTGGATTGAGGGACAGGTGTCTGTTTTTTTAAAAAGTCAGAAGTTACAGTTTTTGTAGCTGCTGACTTATTTTTTTACATTTTGACTGGAGCTCCGGTGTAAGTAGTATATAGAGCTTGGTTCATATTGAGGTTACCAGTGTTCTCGATACTTGAGGTCTTCCTCAGCACATCAGTCATCATCGCTCAACCTGTGCACATAGTTGATGGATTGAAGTACTGTTGATGGCTAGGCCTGGATGAGGGGCGGGGACCGTTCGTACTCTGATGTGTGCTGCCACCGGGCCGAGTGCAAAAACCACTTTTATTCTTTACTCCTTTGCTACCTTTAGTTGCTTACTTTACCAGCCTTTTCTTTCTCTCTTCCCTCTGCCCTTAGTCTACCCCCCCCCCTTCTTTCTTTTTTTGTGTATTGTGGGTTTGAAGAAGTCTCCCGTGGACTCCAATTTTGTACACTGTTCTTGCTGACATCAGGGCCTTCTATGTTTTATTTTGAGACTGAGTCACTACTGCTTCTCAGCAAATACCCCAGGGTCTCACCCTTATGTATTTGGTCACTTTGAGTTACCAATGTGTAGCATTGACTTGTACTTTTGTTATGACTTTGTTTTTGTAACAACTTGTGTGCACTGTGGGTAAGACACTACATTCCTGGTTGGCAGATGCCAGCCTACAGATTGTATAAAGGACATTCTTTGTAGGAGATTTGCTTTGGTATTATGTTTTGTTTTTCTTTGTGTACTTATTTTTTTTTTGCTATGCAACCTTTTTTTCCCATATTTTTAATTAGGAAATTGTGAGCATACTATACGAATAATTTATAGATTCTGCTTACCTTTGCTGCACTGGTTGGTACACTTTTCGCACTTCTGAACATCTCCAGAAATCACCTCCTGATTACCCGGTGGGCAGAGAAGAGTGCAGGAACCGACTTCAGTGGCCAGGTAGTTATCTACATTTTAGAAAAGAACAAAGCATAAAAAATGGGGTATAATGTTTTCTACAATATCTAAGAAAATAGGGGAGGAGTGTATCTTACAAGGACATCTTATGACGCAGCTTGCTCCAAAGGTGTACCGTCCATCTGTGCTCGCAACAGATTCATATGTCTCTGTGTTGTACCTGATTAAAGGTGGACAGAGCAGCTCACAAGTACCATTGTTATTAAAATGGCGACAAGCCTGTTGAGAAATAAAGCAAGTGTATTTGTATTTTATACGCTCTCTCAGGTATGGAGGGAAGCATGGTCTGAATTATTGATCAATTTTATAGACAAGCTCTTTTGTCTAATAATGGTTTACTTATCTAATAACCGAGCCTGGCAACAGGCAAGCCTTAAGTATTACTAAACCCACAACAGTAAAATCAGTCTCTACATGCAGTTGTTATACTCACTGTGGAACCTAAGGGTTACCCCTTAGGTTCCACAGTGAGTATAACAAGCATGTGTAAAAAGGCTGTTTAATCCTGTCTTCTCTGATCCTCCTCTTCTTCTACTTTTCCCAGTCCTCAATACAGAGCCCTAGGAGGCACTCTGGACATGCTCAGTTTGGTGTGTAGCTTTTTTTTCCTTTGGGAGGGTGCATATGATCAGCACAGGGCCAATTGGTACTGTCCAGAGGGTCAGGGGTCATGCAGCCTCATAGGACAATCAGATGAGAATGAAAACATCTCCTACAAGCTTTAACCAGTGCTCAGCTGGACACGGATAGGAGTCACAAACTACATTTCCATGTTCTGTGTACAGTGGGAGAGCAGATATAGTGAGTGCAGGCTCCTGGGTTTAGTAACACTTTAAAGCACACTCCTCAACAGTGCTAATCTGTCACCAGACCCCACCAACATTACTATGCATATATTGACTTTCTGAAGGTTTATAATTATACCAAACTGATGATTACCATGCCTTTTGCACCTCAGTATGATGATGCTTGGTGACATAGGCAACTGAGTTATAGGAGACGAGAGGGATAGTGTCACATGTCCCCCCCTCTCAACCTGAAGTACTGTTTTTTTGTTTATTGAACTCAAACAGATTTACGTAAAAGTGCATATATGTTCAAAAGTACATCAATGTTTTATAAAATAAAGAACTGGAGCAGTGACAACCTCTCCTATGCTTTTGTTACACACATAGTTAAAACTTTAAAGCATATTTCCACTTTTGCAGTCAAATTTGAGAAAACCCCAATGTATCTTTCTTTGTTATGTGTTCCCATTTACACAGCATACCCAAAAGGGAGACTTCCTCCACTGTCAGAATACACTGATCATTGCTGAAGGCCCCAGCCTACATCGCTGATCGAGGTATACACACTGCATGTTGAAATGCGGTTTTTATATATTACAAAATATATGAAAAATATTTTTAAAAATATATATTTTTTAAATATACTCGAGAGAGAGAGAGAGAGAGAGAGAGAGAGAGAGAGAGAGAGAGAGAGAGAGAGAGAGATGAATATGGCGAAAATTGTAGCATTTCAAATATATGTCAATATATTTGGGAAGATTATTTTTAAAATAGATTTCAGATATATTTTTCTTCCATATGGGACATTACGAGCATACATACATGTAGGCCCCACATGGGATGAACTCTGTTATGATCAGCAAGTGATCTTTGTCCTCTGATCCCCTGCTGATCAGAGCAGAGCAGGTGGATGACAGGTCTGTGTCTGCACAGTTCATGCAGAGAGGACATGGACAGAGTCTGCTCTGCTCTGTGGGTTGCAGGGAGTATTCATACTCTGTTGTCATTTACACCCGACTGCCCTCTGAACCACCTAGACAGAAGGGAATGGATCCTTTCTTTTTTTTAGCGCACCAGAGGTATGCAGGCGTAAACAGACACAAATCTGTTTACACCCACCAGTCCATAGGGTGAATGGACCTTTCGATACGGTCTGCCATAGGTGGACCCGTCATGTGAAAGGGGCCTAAAACAGAACTAAAGTCCTGCTTCAAAACCTGCAAGCAGGCAGGCTCTTTATTGCAGAAGAAACATGCAATATAAAAAAAAACCTACCTGTCTGCACACAGTCTAATTTGTAATGTAACAGGAAGAAGGGTCAGCCACACACCGGAGGATTGATGAATATAGTGTATATTTATTGATCCATAGGACACACAAACCACCAGGACATGATTACAGGATCCATTAGCGCGTTTCACATGATCTCATGCTTGAACAGGTCCTGTCCTGGTGTTTTGTGTGTCCTATGGATCAATAAATATACACTATATTCATCAATTCTCCGATGTGTGGCTGACCCTTCTTCCTGTTGCATCGTGTGTAGTGGCGAGCCAGAGCCTGCACTTGTCGTGGATTGATCTGGATTGTTTGCCTGAGCGGTATACTTTTGTTCTTTTAATTTGTAATGAGCACTGAGCTGCACAACTGCCACTCACTTTACATTCCGGCACAGCGCCTGCAAGGCATAACTGCACCCCTGTGCATGCGTGGGAGTGACATCAACCTGCGCTGACCAAAGAAGATGGCCACAGCTTAATACCTGATTTATGAATGGCTACCTTTGAATGACAACAAAATGTCAGCAACAATTAGCCTGATTTATCAAGAAGCAAAGGCATGCTCAAGTGGAATAATGTGCTATAAAGTAAAGGAGAAACACAGTGGAAGGAGAACATGTGTAATCTCACCAGACAGTCGGAGTTCTTGGGTCCAGTACAGCCAGCTGCACACTGCTCATGACAGCAATGAGTGGAATGGCTCCCCTTACATCTCTGACAGCCGCTCTGACATATCATGCTGGTCACTGACAAACAGCAATGCACAGGTCACATGTTAAGGCCAATACTGTGTTAAACATAAACAAATCAGCTCCAAATAACACGCTCAAACATGTGTATGAAAAAAAACCAGCGAAAAAAAAAAATTTAAATAAATAAAACAGTTGACCAGTGCAAACCCTTGGGGCCATGCCAGGCTGGTGATTATGTCAACGTTGAGAAATTACCACTTGCAGTCAGAAAAAATAAAAATAAACTTTCGTTACTACTAGTCACTTTCCTGTTGCCTAAATCACAGCTGAGACTGAGCAATTGAGCAAGCAGCAAATCAGCAACATATCACTGGTTTGGCCAGTTAATGGTGGACCTCATGGTAAAAACCATAGTAAACTTAACCTAGTTCTAGGTTAAAATGATAGAAAGGCTCCGTGCACAGTAGCTTAAAAAAAACATCCTAGCAGCAGTTTTTGAGCATTTTTTTTATCCTCTAGGTCCATGCACACTATTTTAGTCTCAAGTGACGAAACGCGTTCGGAGCAGCCTTGGAGTGATGTCACCATGTCCAGTGAGCTGTCAGCGTTAGCTGACACCTAAGTGGGCTTTTTTGAATTTGTGCAAGATACGCAGTCTAAGCTAGTGTCGGCTTTGACACTACGGAATGTGAGTGTAATACATGGACTGTTTTTATGAATAAACTTACCGTACGATTTTACACTATTAGTTTTCCTCGCTCTTTTATGAGTTTTATGTCAAAAAGATATTTATGTTCATTGAATCGCCTCCCTATTGCTGGCTATCAAGCTGCAGATTGTTGCTCCCAAAGAAAGAGTGTGCTGGTTTATAATTTAAGCGGCATGGTGCTCTGGTGAGTTTATTTAATTCATCTGGTTGTGGATTTTTCTAATTTATTTTAAGAATTAATAGTTCGGAGCACTGAAGCTAAAGTTTTTTTCGTCATTATATAGCAACTTGGAATTTGATTGACTTTTTTTTTTCACATATTTTTTATATTTTTATATTTAAAGACATCATTATTGGACACTTTGATGTTTGTGATTGACTGATTTATATATATTTTTTTATTACACTGGATTATGTATTAGTTTATATTTTCAATTAAGATTATAGTTTTGTTTTTGATACATTTTTTTTCACTTTCTGGAGATATCTATCTATATTTTTTCTTGTTGACGATTTTTTATGAATATAGATTATTTGGTTAGAGTGCTACCTTTTTTCTATTTTATGTCACTTTTTACCTTGTTTGAGGGTGAGGTTTTAGCTGCTTTTTGTATTAAGATTTATTATTTTTTTTTGTTTTTTTGGCGCTATCCATACTCTTTACTACTTTAGTCTACAGTCGTTTTTTTTAAGCTTCAGTGTTTAGGAGCAGAAAAAATATTTTTTTGTGCATTTTTAGGAGTGACTTGCAGGTAAAAAAAAATGCTGAACACTCCTAAACGCTGCTAACCACTGGTTTCCAGCGTTTTGCTAGATGCCTCCAGATTATCCTTAACCAGTGCATAGCTGGTTGTTAAGGAGTCGGCCAGCAAGCCAGCTATCACGTCCTTAATAAAGTATGACTCATGTCAGCGGAGTTCCAGGTTGCCAAATCGCATTGAATTTTACAGAAAATTACAGCGATGCAGATTGAGAAGGAAAAGTAATTTATAAAAACCCTCAATTACAATTTTCTTTTTTTTTTTTTTTCCCCCTGAAAGTGGAGTTACGCTTTGAGCTCCTGTAAGCTAGACCTATAAAACATGCAAAGCAAGTTCTTCCATCTGTCCAGATATCAGTGAATATAAATGCTTGTCTAACAAGGTTTGAACCATTAGGATCCTTTGTAAATATTTTCTGTAACAGCATATTTTTGTATGTTTTTTTAATGATGTAAATGAGTCATTAAATGAAAATTTTATTTGTAAATGCGTGTGTTTTTTAAAAAAAAGTGTTAATGCATTCTCTGCGTTAAGGTAAAAAACCTTCTGCATGCATCTCTCTCCCTCCCCCAGCCCCCCCTAAATATCTGAGCCTAATCTCAATCCAGAAGTGTGCACAAGAGAAGCAGCTCTCTGCTCTCTTTCTCCTCATTGGACAGAGAGGAAGCAGCAGAAGCAACCGGAACCAAGCCATGTCAATGGATACACAGAGTCGGCTCAGGATTGAGCACACACACAAGTGCCCCAACAGCAAGTGGCTTGTTATGGGGGCACTTGGCGGGGGGGAGGGGCAAAGAGCACCAGTGGTGGACAAGAGAAGGGCAGGATAGGGACTGCACAGAGCAGGTAAGTACAACAAGTTTGTTATTTTTTAAAAACACAATTTTTACCTTTAGAATCACTTTATTATTATTGGTACCAATCTTGAATATATTTCAGTACCTTTATAATTGTCATCACTTATAAATTTTTTCTTAGATCATGTTTGGAGTGAAGATACTTCCCCTGATGAGGGATGAAGGTTTATTGTTCTTTCTTTGATACAAGTTGAACTTTTGTTAACTTTTGTTGCTTCCAAAGTGTTGCTGATGACAGAACTGCTGTAAAACCTACTGTAGGCCTAAAGATGTAAGTAGCTCTTCTGCCCATCTATCCCATACTGGCCAAAGCAGTTTACATAATTAATGGAATTAAGAAACAAAAAATTGCTAGGAGGTAGGACTTTTTGGCAGAAAAGACAGCAAAGTCTCTTCTGCCAAAAATGACTTCCTCTTTCCCTAGCAATTTTTAATTTTCTGTGTACACTGGATGACATATACCCAATGCAGTGAGTTAAATCATCTGTGGCTGCTCAATGGCCAATGAAGATCAGCGCAGGACTCGAAAAAATTAGGAGCAGAGATGGCGTTGGCAGAGGATGCAGCTGTGCTTGGAGCCATCATCGCACAGAAGGTAGTTGGGTGCCATAATCTGGAATACTTGCATAAGATGGCAAAAGCTCACCCCCATCAATAAAGTTTGCCTCCCCTTTATGCTCTGGGCATACTCATTTGGAAATGACTTTACCAATACTTATGGTACCAAAATAAATCATATACTGTTTTTTGGGGGGCAAGCAGGCCTTCTTCTGGTGGTATTGTTCTCCAATAATTAATTATATAATTCAAAATCAAAAATAAAGAAAAAAAATATTAAATATATATTATTTTTCAATCTGCCCAGTGATCATTTTAAAACAGGCATTACTAAATGAAGGACTGTGGTCCGGATCCGGACCAAGTCTTCTTCTGGTCGGTATTGTTCTCCAACAATTAATTATATAATTCAAAGACAAAAATAAAGAAATAAAAATATTAAAAATATATTATTGTCCAATCTGCCCAGTGATAGTTTTAAAACAGGCAACACTAAATGAAGGATCGCGGTCCGGATCCATTTAAGAGCTGCTTTTTTTCTTTCCCCAGACTCTGCCATTGTTATTGTAACAGCAGAGGGGACACAGAATTTTTATTCAACAGCCCTGTTTTAAAAGAACTGGTGCTACTGTAATTACAATGTAAAAATGTAGTTTTGCAATTTGTCTCATTTATCAAGACAGTAAATTGAGGTTATTGGTGTAATAGGTTGTGCAGACGTTTTGAGCTTTTCTTTTACATAATGCTCCAAAAAATGTACAATGAACATCTTGCGCATGCGCGGACGCGTCAGAAAGCTCTGCCTTTTCTATGTGACCTGGCAGATCTGAGTGATATTTCCGCACATTCGCTAAATCACGAGAACATCCCACACTTCAGCAGACATGCTGCATGGCTCTGCTAGGTCCCATAGACTGGCACAGGCCTGCTGGTTTCTGCACGTGCACGGAGTTTCATGCAATTCTGCACAAGTACAGACAGGCTGCTGGGCACTGCCAGGTCTTTCAGACACTGAAGCGTGTCTGTGCATGTGTGGGATGTCAGGGCAGAACGACGACTGTGTAAGGTAGGGGTGAGGAGTCATAGGAGACAAAGTCATATTTGCACATTTAAAATGCCAGATGTTTAGTGGTCTCGGTCTTTAGTACTTTCAGTAATAATGATACAGAACAATCATGCAACAAGTAAAGTCAGCACTTCTGATCTCATACTTCGTTATTAACAATGAAGGTACTGAACTCACTGGATCAGCATGACAGATATGTAAAAAGGAGGTTAGGAATGTTAGCCTACAAATTTCTCCCATGACAGGTTTCCTTTAACTTGTTATAAAAGCAATAATAAGAGGTCACGGCTACTTACAGGTCTGACAATACTCTTCTGCCTCTCCCCAGCATGAGCCGTCTTTTCCTGATGGTAACGACCCGCATTTACTGGAGCATGGTGGACCTACCAGAACAAATAGCAACAACAATCTTTATTAACCACCTTCAGTTAATATATATATATACATACATACACACACACACACACACACACACACACACACATATATATACTGTATATATATATATATATATATATATATATATACACACACACACGCACATATACATACATACACACACACACACACACACACACACATGTATACACATACACTGCTATATTAGCTGAACCAGAAGAAGTTAAATCCTTTAACCAGGTCATGTTATAATAACAAATTGTGTTGCACTAATTCACAAATGCATAAATTATTAAATGTGCACGTGTAAACAAACACACGCTTTGAAAGATGTAGGTGTGAAGAAACGCGTAGGGAAGAGCTTGCTGTGATGTCATCGCGCAACTGGAAGCCATTTTTATGTTACTGGATGAGGTTTGTTTACAAGCGCTTTTACTATTTTTAAACAGGAGTGTTCTACTTCTCTTCTTTTATCTTTGATATGTTAATACTGGGATGGAAGCACGATTGAGGAGTGTCTCTCAAGTGCCTTTGCTTTCTGATGACTCCATCTAAGAAGACTATCATGATGCTTTGTGATTAATGCACATTTTGAGCACTCTTTAAAGCGAAGTTCCACTCACTCTGTAAAAAAAAAATGAAAGTCAGCAGCTACAAGAACTGTAGCTGCTGACAGCCACTCACCTGTCCCACGATCCTGCGGTGCCCCCACAGCCTGTTTCACCGGCTGTCCTGTATTCCAGGCGCCGGTATCTTCAGTGTGGGCAGTTGGCTGTGACAGCTTGCGCTTCGCAGCCGGGTACCCACTGCACATGCGCGAGTAGCGCTGCGCTTCCTGAATGGCCCTGTCGTCTTTTGGTACCGGTCACGTGTCCCACAAGACTACGAAGAGGAAGAGCAGGAGGACAACTTCCATTTCCGATCGCCTAGGCAATTGCAGCGGAAGTTGCAGCGGGTACCTGATAATTTCGGGTACCCGTTCCCCCGAAGGTGCAAATCCTTAATGGAGAGCGGGGGACCAATCGTTAAAGCGGAACTTCCCCTTTTGGGTGGAACTCCGTTTTAATTAGAAGGCCATACACATTTGGTAAGCCTTGCATGGTGTTACCTGGTGGAGGATTCTTCACCTTTCTAGAAGATACACTTAGCTCACAACTGTTTATATCAGTGGAGTAGTACACTAGTCATAACATTTTTGTTTTTGGACTTTATTTTTCACTTCACTTTGGGTATTTGGTAATAATAATAATAATAAGTTGATAAAAAAGCATTAAAAAAAAAACAAAAAAACAAAAACAAAGTAAGGTCAGTGCTAATCCAAAAATATCAGAAAGTGAAAACATGAGACATGTCGCAGAATACATTTTAAACTAAATCTATGAAGAAATTTGATTTTTTTTTTTATTTTACTGGATATGTTTTATTGCAAAAAGTAAAAAAAATGAAAATTGTCAGTCTTTTTTTTTTTTTTGTTTATAACGCAAAAAATAAAAACCGCAGAGGTGATCAAATAACACCGAAAGCAAGCTCTATTTGTGAGACAAAAAAGGGACATAAATTTCATTTATGTACAGCGTTACATAACTGCGCAATTGTCAGTTAAAGTAACGCAGTGCAAAAAATGGCCTGGTCAGGAAGGGGGGGTAAATCCTCTGGAGGGCAAGTGGTTAAAGATTAATTCTATTAACTGTCCTGGGTAAAAAACTGCACTTTTAATCCTAATAAACCTGAATGTATTCACTACTACATGATCTCATCAAAGCTCTTTTCTAAGCCCAACTTGCTCACATTTTCGGATGCCAGGTTGTAGAACCACATCGTTTTTTAAGTTATTAATCTGGCCCAGGATATCTTGCCATTGGATGGTTGCGTGAAAGCACAGCTGCGAGTTATTCTTCATGATTACTCCACCATTCAGGATCTCTGTGGGAAAAAAAAAACAAAAAAACCCAAGATCAAAATTAAAAAAAAAAAAGTTAATATTTATTTACTTAGCACCTTACAACTCCATGGTGCTGTACAATGTAACAGATGTATCAAGATAATAAGGAAGGGTAGTGCAGGTGATACAACACAGAAGATGTTCCAAAGACAAATGCATACTTTTGTTTAGCAAAATGTAGCATTAACAAGAAAGGATAATTCAAATATGTAAAAGGTGCACATCTAGTATAAAAAGCCATCAAACATGTTCCACCATCAGTATAGGGAAAGAGAAATGAAGACAAAAGGACTAACTACATTTATAAGTCAGGAATGATTTCGTATTATTTTTAAGTGGTGCATTCAGAGAGGCAGTCTTGTCCTTTTGTAAAACCTTATACAGGTAGATCCATATATATTTGGACACAGGCATTTTTTAGATTTTTTCAGGTATTTACCAAAACATAAAAAAGCTAAAGTTATATAATGGATATGGGCTGAAAGTGCACACTCTCAGGTTTAATTTGAGGGTATGTACATCCAAATTGGAGAAAGGATTTAGGAATTACAGTTTAAGATTAGCCATCCCCCCTTTTTCAAGGGACCAAAAGTAATTGGACAAGCGGTTTCATGGCCAGGTGTGGGATAGTCCATTATTTCTTCATCAATTAAGCAGGTAAAAGGTCTGGAGTTGATTCTAAGTGTGGTATTTGCATTTGGAATCTATTGCTGTGTACCTACATCATGCTTTCAAAGGAGCCGTCCCTGTAAGTGAAACAAGCCATTGTAAGGCTTCAAAAATGAAACAAATCCATCAGAGAGATAGCAGCAACATTAGGAGTGGCCAAATCAATAGTTTGGTACATTCTGAGGAAAGAAGAACGCACTGGTGAGCTCAGCAACATAAATAGGCATGGACGTCCATGGAAGACAACAGTGGTGGATGATTGCGGGATCCTCTCTATGGTAAAGAAAAACCCATTCATAACATCCAGACAAGTGAAGGACACTCTCCAGGAGGTGGGCGTATCATTGTCAAAGTCTACAATGAAGAGAAGACTTCACGAGAGCAAATACAGAGGGTTCACCACAAGGTGCAAACCATTCAGAAGCTTGAAGAATAGAAAAGCCAGATTAGACTTTGCCAAAAAACATCTACAAAAGCCAGACCAGTTCTGGAAAAGCATTTTTTGGACGGAAGATTAATCTGTACCAGAATGAAGGGTATAAAAAAGAAAAAAAGTGTGGAGAAGGCTTGGAACAGCTCATGATCCAAAGCACACGTCATCTGTAAAACATGGTGGAGGCAGTGTGATGGCATGAGCATGCATGGCTTCCAGTGGCACTGGGTCATTTGTGTTTATTGATGATGTGACAGAAGACAGCAGCAGCCGGATGAATTATGCAGTGTTTACAGATATACTGTCAGTCCAGATTCAGCCAAATGCAGCAAAGTTGATTGGACGGCGCTTCACGGTACAGATGGACAATGATCCAAAACACACTGCATAAGCAACCCAGGAGCTTTTAAAGGAAAAGAAGTGGAATATTCTGCAATGGCTGAGTCAATCACCTGATCTCAACCCAATTGAGCATGCATTTCACTTACTGAAGGCAAAACTAAAAGGCAGAAAGACCCACAAACAACTGAAGACAGTTGCAGTTAGAGCCTGGCAAAGCAACAGAAAGGAGGAAACCCAGTCTTTGGTAATGTCCATGGGTTCCAGACTTCAGGCAGTCATTGCCAGTAAATGATTATCAACAAAATATTACAAATAAACATTTTATTTATAAAAAAAACATTAATTTGTCCAATTACTTTTGGTCCTTTGAAAAAGGGGTGATGGCTACTCTTAAGAGCTGTAATTCCTAAACCCTTCCTCCAATTTGGATGTACATAACCTCAAATTAAACCTGAGAGTGTGCACTTTCAGCCCATATCCATTATAGAACTATAGCTTGAATTTGAAGCTCTGCTGATTTCTATCGTCCAATCATGCGCAAGCAAAAATGCTGTTTTTCATTTTCCTTGCATGCAATTGGGTATTCTTTGCAAAGTGAAGCTTTACCTCATCCACCAATCTCTGGAGCAAGTGCACTTCCAGTGCACAGTATATTTGCCTTTAGTAAATTAAACCCCATGAATTGCCATTGCTATGCAATATAAATTGTGACATTCAGTGTGAATTAGAAAAACAGATGCCCCCACCTGTGAGGTTCTTCAAACGTATTTCTCGGAGTCCAACTGATCCTACAGGTTGGGAGTTAAACAGTACAGCTAGAGCATAGCGTTCCTGGTACAGCTGTGTGCCACGTATAATGCGCAAGTTCTCCAAAGGCACATAGTTAAGCAGGTTGTGAGCTATTAAAACATAGCCCTGCACTTCCGTGATGTCCTGAAACAAAAAAGAAAGCATGTCACCTGGCCTGCATGATTCCTATATCTAGGAGATTGGTACTTTAAGCTCTGAGCCAGGGGTGGACTAACCATTTGAAAACTCGGGCCCTGCCCGAGGGCCCGGGGTCAGTAGGGGGACCCATGAGATGCCTCTGGTACCTTTTTCATAGGCTTTTTTGAGTTTGGGGAAGGACACAGGGGCCCCATGATCCCCTATTGCCCAGGGGCCCCATGAGTTGTCAGTCCGCCCCTGGTCTGAGCAGTACCAGATCAAGCTCTTTTTTTCTACAGAAAAGTCCATGCATAGAAAAGTGCCAACAAAAACAGCCATATTGATACTTTTATTATTGCTTATGTAGACAATTTACTTTGATACTTCTATCCTGTTCTATTGTTATTCCAAACTAAATAAAAAGATTGAAACAGAAAAACAGCCACATTGCTTATCATATTGCTTATCAATATCAGAGAAATAGAGAGGAATTTTGACTTATCTATATTAAATTCCGTATGTCCATAGGCAGGACGTGGATAAGGGGGTACCACCAGTCCTCTTGTACGGAGTCCAGGCTAGCAGGGGGGCCCAGGCAGCTGGATGTGGGCAGGGAGGGTGATCAACATGGCGGGGGGAAATTATTGGAACTGATCCCCTGTATGGCTCTCTGCAGCAACTGAAAGCTGGCTTCTTCTCCTCTCCCTCCTGCTGACAGCTGCTGCAGAGAGAGCCCTACAGGGGATCAGTTCCAGTAATTGCCCCCCACTACACCCATCACCCTCCTATACGGTTCCCCCTACTGCCCAGGCCCCCTGTGTGCCCCCACCTCCACAGTGCTACCAGCTTCCCTCCTCTCCTTTCCACTGGCAGTTGCAAGCACACAATATAATCCTTGAGGATGAAGAGTGGGGGAAGTGCCTGGTAAATATGTTACCAGTTCCTTTGTTTCCTGAATGAACACAATGAGTGATCAGTATTGATCGCTCACTCTGTTCATTCATAGATGCAGCATAGTAAAAAAAAAAAAATTTCTAAGGGATAGGGCCATGTCAGGTTGGCTGTATGGGGCCCTGTGGTTTCTATCAGCAGCCCTGTCCATTAGGTACTTATCTTAATGTAAAATACAGGACATAAGCAGATTAAGCATAGACCCTGGGCTATAGGCTGGTACCTTCAGGTGATTGGACACTGACAAAACTTTTGGGGACATGCCCCTGGACACATCCCTTATAACCCTACCCCAATCCATGAGCCCTCAGTTTCATAGCAAGCAATGCAGAGCAACCAAGGGATAGAAGGGAGAGTCTCCTGTGTCCTGTACTGCACTCCTAAGATGGAATTTATAGGCAAGTCAGAATTCTTTTTATCTTAATCATACAGTACAGGACACAGGCTGAGTATTCATATCCCTGGGAAATCCCCAAGGAATGAATGGGAAGGGTGGGTGATAACTAGACAAACAGAACTGCGCCAACAGGCCCAAAAACAACAAAAAACAACAAACCCAACTTAGAGCGACGCTGCAAACACCTTGCCGCCAAATGCTTCATCCACAGAAGATTGGACGTACACCTAGTTAAGCCAAGTGTGATTTCTCTTTAAGGGAGAAAGGGTCCATCACCTTAGGACACTAGCAAAAAATAACTACTCACGGAGTAGGGTAGGTTTATAGGGGAAGTGTCCTGTAGTGTACGATTAAGATAAATTACCTACTACATGTATTCTTTTTGCATTGTTATTTCAATCTCATTACTAATCTATAACCACAGCTTTAAAAGGTCGATCGACCCAAAAGTGACTTTTCAGTTATAAGCAGAACCTAATGGGTTGAGTTAGCCCCCAATTTCTTACGTTATGGAAATTCCAACAGTGGGATCTCACTGACATAATTCCAGACTGTTCCTATCCATTTAGGAATGTTGGGTCCTCCCAAAATCCTTGGTGTGTTCCGGTCCCTCTTGTTTTATTCTTCATAAGATAATAGAAATACAAATTCCATCTGGGAAACTGAGTACCCCTAATAATAGATAGGATCCCCGAAAGAGGTACAGTGCTCAGCATAAATGAGTACACCCATTTTGAAAAGTAAGATTTTAATCAATATCTCAATGTACATAAGAATAATTTCCAAAATTTTGACAAAACTGAGTTTTATTTAACATTTGTTTCGCTCATTAGATGAAAGTAAGGTTAATAATATAACTTGGATTACAAAATCTTCAGTTTTACTCAAATTAGTGCACCCCAGATGCAAAAATTAATACACCCCACAACAAAAACTACTGCATCTAGTATTTTGTATGACCTCCTAAGGACAGCACCAAGTCTTCTAGGCATGGAATGAACAAGTTGACAATGTATTGCAACATCAATCTTTTTCCATTCTTCAAGAATGACCTCTTTTAGAGCTTGGATGCTGGATGGAGAGTGATGCTCAACTTGTCTCTTCAGATCCGTTTGACTGGGTTCAGATCAGGAGACATACTTGGCCACTGAATCATTTTCACCCTGTTCTTCAGAAATGCAACAGTGGCTTTAGAGGTGTTCTGGATCATTGTAATGTTGGAAAAGTGCATGACGACCAAGGGTACGGAGTGATGGTAGCACCTTCTCTTTCAATAAAGAGCAGTGTATCTGTGAATTCACGATACCATCAATGAAATGCAGCTCCCCGACACCAGCAGCACTCATGCAGCCCCGCAGAAAGACACTGCCACCACCATGTTTCACTGTAGGCACCATGCATTTTTCTTTTTATTCCTCACCTTTGGGACGCCATACAGTTTTGAAGCCAACAGTTCCAAAAATGTTTACTGGGACTCTGGACTCTGGAGTGATGAGACCAAGGTAGTCTTCTTTTTCAGCATGAGCCCTAGAAAATTCTAGGCAGGCTTTTTTTGTGTATGGGCTATAGGAGAGGCTTACTTCGTGAATGACACCCATGCATGCCATTCCTCTGCAGTGTAAGCCGTATTGTGTCATGAGAAACAATCACCCCAGTTTGGCTTTCTACTTCTTTAGCTAACTGTAGTGAACTTGCATGGTGATTTTTCTTCAACCTTTCTCATCAGAAGACTCTCCTGTCGAGGTGTTTGTTTCCATAGACGGCCTGGACGGCTCTGTGAGATGGTTGCAGTTCCATCTATGTTATATTTTTGTATCACTTTTGCTACATTATTCTGACTGATAAGTACAGCTTTGCTGATCTTCTTGTAGCCTTCACCTTTCTTGTGTAAAGAAATTATTTTCTTTCTCAGGCCTTGTGACATTTCTTATCCATGTGGTGCCACTGCTGACAGCATGAAATGGGAAGGGGTTTTCTTTGTTAAGTAACGCTCTTTTATAATCAACTGTCTGCTGGACACCTGTTTAATGAATAATTAGACTCATCTGTCCTTGAATTCTTGTTAATTAGGATTTTGTTGTCTAAAACTTAGCTCTGCTCCTAAGACTTTCATTGGCGTGTATTCATTTTTGCAACATGGTCTTGAATTTGTTAGGAAAAATACTTTTTTGCGTGTGCAAATTAACAAATATTATTTGCAAATCAATGGCCCGCGTTTGTGGGAGTATTTTGTAGTAGAGTGTTCCATATAAAATGTTGATTCTGAAAGGAAAGTAAAGGTTTTCTGACAAATCTGTTGGGGTGTACTCATTTATGCTGAGCACTGTACTGTATGTGAAACTGCCCACTACTCTAAAGTCAAATTGAGCTTTTCGGCTAGTTTCACATTTGTGCGGTGTGGTACATCGCATGTGAATCGCACAAGAACCGCACCACATTCCTGTGCAAATCACATGCGATTTGTCTGTGGTGCAATTGGAGCCATACATTTTGTATGGATCAAAAACACACCGCACCCACACCAACAGGGTGCAGGACCCTTTTTTGGGTCCACACTAGAATCGGAAAACATGGGTATTCACATCTATGCGATCCGATTCTGCACAGCACACCACGTTCTGTGGAACGATTTTGGGGTGTTAACTTACACTCCCACATCGGTTCTCATGAACGGGGTGCGATTGTGATGCGGTGCAGAATTCGCACAGAAATAGCTGCAAATTCCGTACCGCATCAGTGTGAACCCAGCCTTAGTGTAAATCCGCTAAATAAATTATATGTGTATCAAAACTAAAAGGGGAGCAAAAAGTTAAAGAGCTAGAGCTGTCCAATTAGCAGACAGCATGAGCTTTACTAATAGCAGAGCTATAGATCGGACTTATCATGGGTGTGTTGGATCTACAGTATATATGAACACAGAATGGCTATGGTTAAATCTGTCTTTTCAGGAGATAAGACGTGGACATTTGAACAAGAGGAGGAGCAGAGAAGTTAGGATCAAACAGCCTTTTTACACAATGCAGAGGATTAACCTCAGAGATTAAACTCAGTTCCACAAAAACTTCATGACAGCACTTTGCAAAGCAATAAAGGCACGACTGATTGAAAAAGCTGCCGCTGCCTCTTCCAATCTGACTTCAGAAGATTACCAGAAGCGGACACCAAGACAAAAAGGAGTACCTCTTTGCAGAGTCCTTATTAGGAATCTAAGCATCCACCTTAGAGGAGGAAGAATCTTGCTCTGCACCCTTAAGGAAAGGAAAGGCCAATCCACGGTGACCAGACTTGTTTCTTCTTGACCGAGTATCCATGGGCTTTTGATATATACTGCTTATGTATATCCGCCTTCTGGTGAGTGCGCATTTCTGCTACTTCCTCACGGATCACCATCGTTGATTTCTATTTGTCACCTAGCACATTTATATGAACTGGACTTACAGTGGACAATTTTCAGATTTATTACTTAGCGCTGCACTTTTATTTATATCATTCTGTATAAGTATTTATTGGTTACTTAGAGTGCCTAGCTGCTTTCTAGGATCAGCGCTCACTTTTTTTCATTTTCCATATATGAACAATACCCACCTGCTTCCTTCCAGAGAGCATGCTGGAAGGGGGAAGCCACTCAGATGGTGGCTGAGTAAATAATAAAATCTATATCTATCTAGAAGACTGCACATTTATTTTGTTTTGATGCACCTGAAACCGATTTAGCCAATTTCAAATAAAAGTTCAAAAAGGGTTTAAATCTTCAAAATCTACCATAAACAGAGGTTACCTTCAGTCTTGTGTCAAGATGATAATTCGACCCTACTAATTATTAATTATCTTTAATTATCTGTTTAAAATTTCTATTTTACAGGTAAATATTTAAAGCAGTATTAAACCCAAAAATGTAATAAATTGCAGCTTACCAACCATGACAAGTGGTGGCTGCATTAGTTTTGTTTTTATGCTTCTTTCCCTGTTTTCTCCTGGTGATCTGGCCAGTAACACACCTCCTGTATTAGAGCGCCTCCACTCTGGATGAAGGGGGCACCTGTGGACAGCGGCATTGTCAGTCTCGGGGGGGAGGGGAGCATTAGATGTACTAGCAGACTGAAAAATACACAGCCAAGCTCCAGCTCACACTTTATAGTCCGTTATGTAATGGCAATTTTGGGCCTACATCTTCATGAAGGTTATTGACTGTGACTGTGGGGGGGAGGGGGATTACATAAAAAGACTCAATGGAGGTGAGGAGGAAGGCAGCTGCTTCTTTGTGTACCTTGCTCTGAAGCCCACCCATTGGAAGATAACTTGGGTGGGTGGTTCTTGGGATGGTCTTTTGTAATGTGCATAAAACACCTTGGACACCCCCTCAGCTTCCCTTTTCCTGCCATGTGCTTTCGCACAGCACAGACCTCAGAACATCAGGATGCTGTAACGTATCACCATTGCTCTGTCTTTTTCTTGTAACTATTTCTTTCTTGTAGTCTTTGTATTGGTAACAATCTGTATTATATTTTTGTTGTATATGATTAATAGAAAGCTTCCTTGCTGTGTAAATAAATTAGATCTTTATTTTTTGCACAGTGGTTATCTTTTAATATTAACACTATTGGCTAAATTCAGGTATAGACAAAGGGTTATAATCACTTATTACATTTATAATCTGTATAGAACCAAGTAAATAAGTGTGGGTAGGAAAACCGCCAAAACAAATGGTGCCCCTTTAGTGAGGAAGTCTGAATGTTTAGGTAAATGTTACTTGTTGTGTGGAATAGATAATTATTTACATCTTTCTTTGTTTTCATGTCTATCTTCCATTTCTGTCTAAAATACCTAGACTAGTAAGCTTTGTCGAATGTCATTTTTACCTTTTGTCTTTACTAATATTTTGATGAGACTGATTATGAACAGTATAATTGAATTAAAATTGTACTGAGAGTGTATAAGGAAACATCATAACTGCTGGGTTGCACCTATTGCAGCGGGGTGTGAGTATGAATCTGTCCTCTTTGTAATTTACTAACTGTAGATTGTAAGCGTGTAGTTAGATCTGTGAGAACCAGCTATATTGTAACTACTACACCCCATACTGCAAGTAGCTGTGTCTCACGCCTGATGCGTTTCAAGCACTCAAATCTTGATTATTTAAGTTTGCTCTAATCCTTCTTGGGATAATAGGAGCAATTTAGGAAAAAATCTGTCAGAATACTTCAGAAACGTCCACGGGGGGGATTGAACTATCAAGTTCGGGTGATCCCTAGGCTGCTTGAAGGACTATATTACAAGTAGTGAAAAGCAGCAACGGTGACAGGGGCAGAACCTGTCAACCCAATCATTGGCCAGAGATTAGCTACCTCTGGGGGCAACCGATTAAGGTTGGGGCAACCGCTTAAGGTTGGGAATTATTCCAGGGTCCAGTATCCGTAAGGATGGGTAACAGCATCAACTCAAGGAGGGCGTCTAAGTGTGGCAAACCCTGCCAACTGACCCCAAGGGAAGAGATGATCGGTAAATATGGACCCTGGGTGGTAGAATATATACATGATTGGGAGCGCTGGACTGGAATGAAGTATTCTAAAAGAGGTACTTTTAAGCCTAAGACCTGGGAAGACCTCTGGTATGATCATCGTAAAAAGATGACACGCCCAAATGAAAGAGATGCTTGGAGTATATGGCTGTTAGAGTCAATGAGTAGGGAGGCAGGGAATGTTTTTAATATGGAATCATTACATGAGAACTCATTCCAAACAACACTTGAAAGTAGATGTATGAAGGAACAGGAACAGAACAAGGAAAACAGAGAAGTTAGTCAGGGAAAGGCCAGACTGGAGTTAGAAGAAGATACAAAATCAAAACCTAGCGGGAAAAGTTGTAGTAAGCGTGTGGGAAAGACTCCACTGATCTTTGCTGCCTGTTGGATGGCTAAGGAATATGAGCATCTGAAGTTGCAAAACGAATCACTACAGGAAGCTCTTGAAGTATCCAAAAGCGACCTGAGTAGTTTAAAATTTTCTGTAACTAATTCTGATGCGAGCCACCAACAGCTAACAAGAGATAACAAAAGATTACAGGAGGAAATTGATCAGTTAGTAGAAAAATTGAAGAACACAGAAAGTGAATTGAATCAATTTTCTGTTGACTGCCAGAAGCAGATCACTCATTTCCCCATTAGAGTCGATGATAAAAAGACTGATTTAAGTATTTGTGAATTCAGTGAAAAATCATCCTCTCCTAGTGTATGTGTGAACATTTGTAAATCGCTGGATGGTAGGAGCGATTGTATAGCTGCCCCTTCATCTTGTAAGCAGCCAGAAAAAGTTGCTAATCAGGTGTCAGTCACTGAATATTCTCAGTCTAACACAAAGCCTTTAGTTAATAGATGCCGGACCACCTTAGAAAAGATCAAATGTTATGCATGTGGATTATTTGGCCATGTTGCACGATTTTGTCGATCCTCTTCTGCTGGAAAGGTAGTGAAACAAAATCCATACAGGACAATGAGACGTGATGTGGAAGTGTATTCAGCACGCTTTGGAACATGGCCGAAGTGTAATAAGTATGAACGGCCGAGATCACGGGTCCCATTCCAGCAGATGAAGGTAGAGAATGCATCTATACAGGCTGAGAATAAGCTACTGAAAAGGGAGGAATCATTAAAGGAATCGCAAACTTCCAAAATGGATTTTATGGAAGTAAAAAGAAAAGGTCCAGGTTATTGGAGAAGACATGCTGGTATTAGTGGTATCTAGAGTTTGTCTTTAAGATAACAAATTGTAAGAGTGTGTTTATGGATCTATGTTGTCTTGTCTGAAGGTAACTGTAATGTATGTGTTAGAGCTTCAAAAAATCTAATGTCTTCTCAGCAGCTGACAGCCCACCAACAACTGTCCCCCCCCCCCCTTTCTGTATAGCCAGGTCTGTGAGTGGAAATGACCCTATTCATATACAAATGTTCTGAGCTGTATTCACCCTAATGTGTTTGTTTTTTCTAGAAGGACAAGTTTTGAAGAATTTCTTTGGTGAAGTACAACATTTTGTAAATGGATGGTAACACTAAAATGTTTGTTTTGAGCTGCTCATTTTAACCATGGTAAACAATTTTTTTTTTGGATATTAATGGTATACCATAAACAAAATCCACGTGGTAATAATTAGTTGACGTCAACAATATTTTTTTGTAATACAAAAAGTGCACTCTTTAAACATCTGAGAAAATGTTTTTTTTTTAATATTCACTGTAAGCTGTGTTGCTGTTGTAAAACCCTAACCATTGGTTGTTTATTTTTTAGGTGGAAATGTAATGTTTTATTTCTAAATTTTATTGGTGTTTTACCTCACAGGTTTTGTCATTGGCTTTCAGGGCTTTCCGAACAGAAGGCGATCATCTCGTTCCAAAATGATCTTTCTCCTGTATTGTCTGTTTTCAGGTGTCCATGTTTATGAGTTTCACCCCCCATTAGTTAGATGGTGCTTGTTTGCGTTTGTCAGTCAGGTTGTGTCTTACTGTTCAGGTCTAGGCGTGTGTTGTATGTTCTAATTACTTTGTTGTAACCATGTGATCGTTCATTAAAACTTTTTGCCCCATATTGGTGATCCTCAGTGTGCTGGTGACAATTTGCTTTGCTTGATTCTGTTCGGTTCCAGCAGACGGTCGCTGCAGCACCCACTTATACACACCGTCATTGGTAATGCAGGAACGTGTGCGTTTGGATTGTACACTTGTATGTCCTAATCTGACATGTATGGAGCTCAAGTATGAACGAGTTTCTTTGCTCCACTGATTGGTGACTAGGTAAAGCCAGTTTTCAGATGGAAATCTGATTAGGACAGCGCTAAAAAGTGTTACTACATCTATAGTGTTTGTGTTTTGTCAAGATATTCCTAAGGATCAGTAGGTAGGATGGTATATGTAGTATATGTAGTGCCATGGCTTTAACTTGTAAGGTTTGGCTGATCCTTGTTGTCTCACAAAACTTGTGTTGTAGACTGGTTAACCTCCTGCTGTTAATTCAGTTAGCTACACCCCCACCCCCCAGCCAGGCTATCTCTTTTCAAGCTTGTCTAATTACCATAGGCTTGTCACCTTATTGTTCCTAGCAGCCTGCCTTTGTGTACCCAATTGTATTTTAAGCCTGTTTCCTGTCCAGTGTCTCAGTGTACCTCTACCTGTCTTCTAGAGAATTCTGTTTGTTTGCATGGTTGTTTTTATGTGTTTTTGTGTATTTGTCCCCAGTATCTGTGTGTCTCTATGCACACCTGTCAAATTGAATTTTACCCCCTGTTTAGTGATCCCAGCACCTCGGCGCTGCAAGAGATTCTTATTTGTTTATTGGCCAATTGTTCCCAATAGCAGCAGATCCTTGAACACTGTGCCTCGGCTCTTCCAAGAGCCCTTCACCTTGTGATACATTCGGGTATGCTGTAGTCTCCTCACATAGTACCCATAGGTGCCCTTCCTGTCCTAGACTCCTAGTGTACCTCAATTAATATTACAATACGGATCTGGAGATACTCAGAACCAAATTGGGAGGTCTGATACATGTTGGTAAAGGGGTCAGGAAATCCAACTTGCTCTGTCCAGTACCCAGGTACAATCAGAGGTGTCCCAGGACCTTGGAGGAATGATTGCCTCTTTCTCAGTGGGATAATTTCCACTTTGAAAAGACGCAGGTAGGGTATTATCCAAGTTTGCTATGAGTCAGAAGGATTGGTGGATGGCTCAGGTCCTTGGCTATCAATGCCTGACTTGCACTGTCTCATCCCTGTGTCCAGCTGCAGGGACTGAACAATGTGCATATACCGCAGTCAATTTGGGTACTATCCTGTCAGACTTTACTGTGTTATATCCCCGAGTCCATCATGTTTTGATGGTTTATGAGTCCGGACATCCTCAGATGATTGATACTGATGGGTGCTGGAGAGAGGAGGGTGTTATGTTAGGCTTGGGGCTTTTCAGGAGACAGCAATGCTGGCACAAAGAATAGCAGAGACACAGGGATATACCCCTATTACCTCAGGGAAAATGCTTGGTCTAAAACCTGACACCCCCATACACCTACAGAAACTTCCTTTGGGATTTGGGCCAGAGTTAAAAGTTTGAGTTTTAGATAGCGCCAACAATTTGTGCTGTGCGTTAATAGGAGGGCCCAGCTCAAGGGGCTTACAATCTAAGGGGAGGGGGTGGTACAAAAAGTAATAGCTGCGGGAGAATGGTCTGATGGAGCTGGCTGAGGTATAGTTTTTAGGTGGAGGCAGATGAAGTTTCCATAAATAAATTAATTTTCTGGGATCACCTAGTGGTGAACAGGGTAGGAGTTGGCTGGACATACTGGGGAGGGGAGTTCCAGAGGTTCTGGAGCAGTCCTGATGATGAGCATGGGAGGAGGTAACAAGGGAGCTGGAGATCAGGATGTATTAGAAGGAGTGGAGTGGTCAATTTAAGTGTTACCTTTGGATCGAAGTTGATTAATCCAAGTAACACACACATTAGAGAGATGCTAAGGTATGCTGATGAGTTTCTTCAGGTACAGTCCTAAAGCCACAGCTTTCTTAAACATCTTACTCCACCCTCTTCACCTGATTTGTGTAACTCTGTTGCTCTTCCTGATGCAATTAATAATGTGCATCACTAGCAGGAAAATGATCACCAAACTTATAAGAAGGTGTACCTCAATGAGGTATCTCCTATTGAGAAACCGAGAGGCCATTAACTGCTCTCTAAAGAACCTGTTCTGATACACACAAAAGAAATTTGCGCATTCAAGAGAGGACCCTAAAACAACATAAAGGAAAAGGAAACTCTTGATGTTCTTTGTTTCTTTTTTCCCCTTTTTATTTTTTTTCGTTTGGTTTGTTTTAGGGAGAAGCCTCTAAATTGGAGCAATAAAATGCAGTCAGGTTTATCTAATTCTAAAAGTTTTTTTTTTCAGTCGATTTTTTATACTCTCTCCATTTTTGTGTACCTGACCTGCAAATATACTGTTGATTACTAGTATGGCGGAGAACTTGTTTATTAAGTAACTGCTGCAATTTTTGCAGTGTTTTTGTGTTTTAGTGCAGTTACCAACAGTTTTCCAAGGCGACTATATACGCAGTATATATTATTTTTTTTTTTTTTTTTTCACCTTTTCTCATTTTTAATTTTTTTGTATGAATATAGATTCATTGCTCTTCACCATCCTAAAGTAAAAGTCGTAGTTGGAGGAGCATTAAATCTGTACCCTTTTTATTTTTATATCATTTTGTTTATGCTTTTGCTTTTATTACTCTTTCCTCTCTCTCTCTTTTTCCTTGTTTCATGTAATTTTTTTAGCCTGAATTATAAGGCTGTGGCATTTGTGCCCGACTCAGTTTCAAGAGTCCGATGGGGATCCACAGGCTTAGAATTGCTTCCTGCAGACATCCCTCAATCTGTATATAGTTTCACCCCGAGCCCTGTGAGTGGGTGGGGAGAACCCAGGGACTGAGACCTGACAATAGCATGCAGCATCGGCCATCCCCACCTTCAGGGGCTCTGGTAAATACCGGCTGTTGCTCAGACTCTGCATCCTGTGGGGATCCCACTTCACTTGCCCACATTAAGACCCCCTATGCTTAACAACCTTAAAGGCCAAACAGCTGCTTCATGCTTGATTTCCCCCCAATAACATTCTCCTTCTCTTTTTTTGTATCCATGTATGATTGTCTGGAGGCCTGCCCTACCACCACCTGAAGAAACAACAACCACCACGTCATCTCTAGAGACAAGGGTGCAAAAGCTAGACCTTCCTTAACTATCTTTCGCCATGCTGAATAGTGCCATTTCGCGGTCTGATCCAATCTCTGCAAACATTGCACAGTGTTCCCAAGATACGGGACTAAAGATACCAGGATCCCGCCATCGATGTTGGAGTTCCATCCTTCCAAGGCAGAGGGGTGAGGAAACATCGCAGCACAGGCATTCATGGTGCGAATGTGAGGTCTCGGAGGCACCAGGACTAGGAGTTCCTTCGTGATCAAGAAAGAAGAGGAGGCCGCAGTGGTGGTGGGGGGGTTGGGCCTTCTGGGTGGTCATGGGTGGGTACAAAATCATTGAGGGAGGGCATAAGTTCTCGAATGAACTTGAGGGGGAACTGTAATGGCAATTTTGGGCCTACATCTTCATGAAGGTTATTGACTGTGACTGTGGGGGGGAGGGGGATTACATAAAAAGACTCAATGGAGGTGAGGAGGAAGGCAGCTGCTTCTTTGTGTACCTTGCTCTGAAGCCCACCCATTGGAAGATAACTTGGGTGGGTGGTTCTTGGGATGGTCTTTTGTAATGTGCATAAAACACCTTGGACACCCCCTCAGCTTCCCTTTTCCTGCCATGTGCTTTCGCACAGCACAGACCTCAGAACATCAGGATGCTGTAACGTATCACCATTGCTCTGTCTTTTTCTTGTAACTATTTCTTTCTTGTAGTCTTTGTATTGGTAACAATCTGTATTATATTTTTGTTGTATATGATTAATAGAAAGCTTCCTTGCTGTGTAAATAAATTAGATCTTTATTTTTTGCACAGTGGTTATCTTTTAATATTAACACTATTGGCTAAATTCAGGTATAGACAAAGGGTTATAATCACTTATTACATTTATAATCTGTATAGAACCAAGTAAATAAGTGTGGGTAGGAAAACCGCCAAAACAGTTACAGCAAACAGCTTTTTTTTTTTCTTTTAGGATAAAAGGTTTTAAATAAATAAAACTGATCATTGTAAGCACCCTGTCAGTGGTAAATGGTTTGCCTCATTCCTCTAACAATCTGTTAAAGAGGCTGTTCTTTTGAAAAACAACGGACTTACTGACCAGATCACCTGCTGAAAATAGAAGAAAGGTTAAAAAATAAAACTACGGTAATACAGCCATCACATGTAAAAACTGGTAAGCTACAATAAAATAAATGTTTACTTTTGAGTTTAACACTACAGATGTACCTTGGTTTATGAATGAAAATCCATTGAAAATAATGCCTCGGTTTATTAATTTTTTACGCAATACAAAGTGTTTATAGCGCCGGCCCCGTGCCTTTAACCACTTCCAGACCGGACACTTTTACCCCCTTCCTGACCAGGGCAATTTTCAGCTTTTAGCGCTATCACACTTTGAATGACAATTGCGCGGTCATGCAACACTGTACCCAAATGAATTTTTTACCATTTTTTTTAGATAGATAAAGCTTTATTTTGGTGGTATTTATTCACCACTGGGATTTGTATTTTTTTTGCTATGTAAATGAAATGTCCAAAAATTTTTTAAAAAAGTGTTTTTTTTATAAAATTTTGCAAATAAATAATATTTCATCATAAATCTTGGCCAAAATTAGCCAAAACCGAGGTATGCCTGTACTTTAATACAAGGTACAGTTATGACACTCACAGCATGCTGGGCTACCATCCTTCTGCCTCATCCTCTGTACCACGCTGCCCGTGAGTTACTGAACCCGGCTTGTGACCCTGACTATTCTCTGCCTGCTCCTCCGGTACCTCGCTGCCTGCACGTTGCTGACCTGGCCTGCCTGACGCTACCCAGACGATCCATCCATCCCACGCGGATCTGTCCGTTACCAGGTCTGCCAGCCTCTTCACGTCAGGCTTTCCCACGGTACATACCCTCGGCGGACCCCTCTACCACAGTTGGGTGCACTCAGGGGCCGCGACCTGGTCTCAGTCCTGCGCCAAGTCCATCCCCACCATCAGGGGCTCTGGTGAAAATACAGACTGGGGCTTAGACTCGCCCTGGGGAATCCCGTTCTGTGGGTACTAGAGATCCCGCTGGGCGGTGCCTTACAGTACCTGACGGCCTGCCTAACCATTCCACCTCTCCAGCCTGACTACGCCTGTGTTCCAGAAGCCTGCTGTTTCCCTGTGTCAGTCCACACGTTTCTGGTCATACCGGGATCCCTAACATGAAGCCTCTCGGCGGGTGGTCCTTAACGCCAAGGGGCTGCATATACGTGTACCTAAAGATAAACAGAGCTGTGCCTAGAGCGCATGCCCTGCGTGCTCCCGCTACCATTACCGGCAGCTAACGGAAAGCACCAGATCGCTGCTTGCAATCAGGGACTTTCCAATCATGTGATTGTTGTGACAGCCAATCATGGCAGTCACCATGATCAGAAACCCAGCCCCCACCTCTTGGCCTCTGGTGGAGCTGGGCTGGAAGGCGTCGGTGCCAAGGAGTTAAAAAAAAGCCCCAAATTGCCTTGGAAGGTCCCTCTGAGCAGATCCATCTCAGCTAGGATAAGAGGAGCTGGGTCCCTCTTGTGTGATTTAATCTGCTCCCTGTTCATTCTGTTCTCCCTACTATTAAAGTATACTTCAAAGCAGAGCTGAAGAATACACCTCCTTGGAAACTGGTACTGTTTAAAGCTTGCAGCCAACTGGTTGCCAGTGGTAAATATGAAATACATAAATGTATTCATGGGCAGCTTAGTGGTTAGCACTTGTACCTAGCCACACTAGGGTCATTGGTTCAATTCCTACCGCCTACACTCAAAAGACATGTTGGTAGGTTAATTGGCACAACCCTTTCACAACCCTTTCACAGGGGTCGCTTAAGACCATCGGAAAACACATATTTCCGATGTGTAAAGAGCAGCTACTGTGTAGAAAGCAGCTGCTGTGTTGAAAGCAGCTACTCTGTTAAAAGCAGCTACTGTGTAGAAAGCAGCTACTGTGTAGAAAGCAGCTACTGTGTAGAAAGCAGCTACTGTGTAGAAAGCAGCTACTGTGTAGAAAGCAGCTACTGTGTTGAAAGCAGCTACTGTGTTGAAAGCAGCAGTATTGGAGGTAAAACGACACTCATGAATTATAATTACTGGATAAATAATTTTATGGTTGGGGGTCACCACAACATGAGGAACTGTATTAAAGGGCCACGGCATTAGGAAGGTTGAGTACCACTGTCCTAGGGGGTAGGGATGAGCTCATACAGGTGTGTGATAGCCTCTCAGGAGCTTCATGACGGCGCAATTCCACAAAATGTATTGAGCCCTGGCCGTTGTCGTCATACATCACTTCCAGTGACATGGGTGTAGTCTGTGGAACGTGCATCGGCTCAACCAGACGGAGCGCCGGTGCCTGGTTTACTCATACAGTTGCAAGAAAAAGTATGTGAACCCCTTGGGATTACGTGGAGTTTTGCATGAATTGGACATAAAATGTGCTCTGAACTTTATCTAAGTCACAACAATAGAAGAACACAGTCTGCTGAACATAATACTACACAAACATTAGATGTTGCCATGGTTTAATTACACATAACATGTAAACATTCACAGTGCAGGGAGGAAAAAGTATGTGAACCTTTGGACTTAATAACTGGTTGACCCTCCTTTGGCAGCAATAACCTCAACCAAACATTTCCTGTAGTTGCAGATCAGACCTGCACAACGATCTGGAGTAATTTTGGACCACTCCTCTTCACAAAACTGTTTCAGTGTAGCAATATTATTGGGATGTCTGGTGTGAATCGCTCTCTTAAGGTCATGCCACAGCATTTCAATGGGGTTGAGGTCAGGACTCTGACTGGGCCACTCCAGAAGGCATATTCTGTGCTGTTGCAGCCATTGTTTTGTTGAATTACTTGTATGCTTTGGGTCATTGTCCTGTTGCATCACCCATCCTCTGCGGAGCTTCAGTTGGTGGACAGATGGTCGTACGTTTTCCTGCAAAATGTCTTGATAAACTCTGGAATTCATTTTCCCATCAATGACAACAATCCGTCCAGGCCCTGAGGCAACAAAGCAGCCCCAAACCATGATGCTCCCTCCGCCATGTTGTATAGTGGGGATGAGGTTTTGATGTTGGTGTGCTGTGCCCTTTTTTCTCCACACATAATGTTGTGTGTTCTTCCTAAACAACTCAATCTTGGTTTCATCTGTCCACAGTATATTTTGCCAGTAGTACTGTGGAACATCCAGGTGCTCTTTTGCAAACTTCAAATGTGCTGCAATATTCTTTTTGGACAGCAATGGCTTCCTCCGTGGTGTCCTCCCATGTACTCCATTCTTGTTTAATGTTTTCCTTATTGTAGATGTGTCAACAAAAATGTTAGCATGTGCCAGAGATTTCTGTAGGTCTTTAGCTGACACTCTGGGATTCTTCTTTACCTCATGCAGCATTCTGCGCTGTGCTCTTGCAGTCATTTTTACAGGACGACCACGCCTAGGGAGAGTAGCAACAGTGCTAAACTTTCTCTATTTGTAGACAGTCTGTCTTACCGTGGACACATGAACATCAAGGCTTTTGGAGATACTTTTGTAGCCCTTTCCAGCTTCATGCAAGTCAACAATTCTTGATCATAGGTCTTCTGAGAGCTCTTTTCTGCAAGGTATGGTTCACATCAGACAGTGCTTCTTGAAACCAGTAAACCCAAAACAGGTGTGTGTTTTTTAAGGGCAGGACAGCTGTCAGCAACACATCCAATATCATCACACTAATTGGAGTCAAGGCTGGCTCACTCCTGGTTCCACTTAGCTCTGGAAGAAGTCATTAAGCTAGGGCCTCACATACTTTTTCCTCCCTGCACTGTGAATGTTTACATGTTATGTGCAATTAAACCATGGCAACATCTAATGTTTGTGTAGTATTATGTTCAGCAGACTGTGTTCTTCTATTGTTGTGACTTAGATGACGTTCAGAGCACATTTTATGCCAAATTCATGCAAAACTCCACGTAATCCCAAGGGGTTCACATACTTTTTCTTGCAACTGTAATACACGCTATGCAAGTCCTGATAGCGGCACTTTTAAATGTGAGTGTACTTTTATCCTATAATTTCTGCACATATAATAACATTTGCTACACAATGGGAAGCAGCTTTGTTTCTTGAGTGCATGTATTGTCATACTAGTTTATTCAAAAAAGAAGATCCTGGTGGCGTCTGCTTCCTCCTCGACTTTGTGACACACATGAATTATTATGGACCTAGTAAGCATTTAATTTCAGTCCACATTTGTTCCAGATGCGTTTCCGCATGTGCATTTTTGACGCGTTCCTGTGTATTTCTGGTGCATTTTTATGCCTTCCAGTTCATTTTTCCCCCTTTTCTTTAATTTAAATAGGGACATGTGCGTTCCAGTGTGTTTTTGGTGCGTTTCACTACGTTCCAGTACAGTTCTGTGCAGAAAAAGTGTAGCATTTTCTACTTATTTTTCTGCAACTGGAACTGCAAGCACTGATGTGAACTATGACATTGACAACCATATAACCTACTTTCTGCACGTTTTGGATGCAGAAAAAAAAAGCAACTGAAACGCATGTAGTGTGAACTGGCCCTTCATGCATGTGGTGGTGAACCAGTAGCAAGTGAAATTCACACAGGTGTTGGGCACGCAAGTGGATGAGAAATCAGTGGCTGGACATTTATGGACTTTTTCTTTGTTTATGTTTTATGCTGATTTATTCAATGGATAATATTTTGTTCAAGTCAATCATTATTTAATGATATTAGCACTTGGTTTATGTTTTATGGTTTTCACTGAGTGGGACGGAATCAATTTTCAGTGGGGTGAGCACCTTTTATATAGAAAAAACATTTTTTGACACAGGGTAGAATACACTGTAAAGAGCTGCTTTTCTTTATAGGTTTGGCACCCCATTTGATTGCACTATAAATATATTCATATGCAACATTTCCTACTTAACCAATTCAAAATAAATAAAAGAAATGTACCGTATTTGCCGGCGTATAAGACGACCCCCCTACTTTTCCTGCTAAAATTTAGTGTTTGAGCTATACTCGCCGTATAAGACTACCCCTCTTCCAATGCACACCAGTGGCAGGAATAGTGCCCCATCATTGGTATCAGTGGCAGGAATAGTGCCCCATCATTGGTATCAGTGGCAGGAATAGTGCCCCATCATTGGTATCAGTGGCAGGAATAGTGCCCCATCATTGGTATCAGTGGCAGGAATAGTGCCCCATCATTGGTATCAGTGGGAAGAATAGTGCCCCATCATTGGTATCAGTGGCAGGAATAGTGCCCCATCATTGGTATCAGTGGCAGGAATAGTGCCCCATCATTGGTATCAGTGGCAGGAATAGTGCCCCATCATTGGTATCAGTGGCAGGAATAGTGTCCCATCATTGGTATCAGTGGGAGGAATAGTGCCCCATCATTGGTATTAGTGGGAGGAATAGTGCCCCATCATTGGTGTCAGTGGGAGGAATGGTGTCCCAACATTGGTGTCAGTGGGAGGAATGGTGTCCCAACATTGGTGTCAGTGGGAGGAATGGTGTCCCATTGTTGGTGTCAGTGGGGGGTGGAATAGTGCCCCATCGTTGGTGTCAGTGGGGGGTGGAATAGTGCCCCATCGTTGGTGTCAGTGGGGGGGGGGGGAATAGTGCCCCATCGTTGATGTCAGTGGGGGGGAGGAATAGTGCCCCATCGTTGGTGTCAGTGGGGGGGAGGAATAGTGCCCCATCGTTGGTGTCAGTGGGGGGGAGGAATAGTGCCCCATCGTTGGTGTCAGTGGGGGGGAGGAATAGTGCCCCATCGTTGGTGTCAGTGGAGGGGAGGAATAGTGCCCCATCGTTGGTGTCAGTGGGGGGGAGGAATAGTGCCCCATCGTTGGTGTCAGTGGGGGGGAGGAATAGTGCCCCATCGTTGGTGTCAGTGGGAGGAATAGTGCCCCATTGTTGGTGTCAGTGGGAGGAATAGTGCCCCATCGTTGGTGTCAGTGGAGGGGAGGAATAGTGCCCCATCGTTGGTGTCAGTGGGGGGGAGGAATAGTGCCCCATCGTTGGTGTCAGTGGGGGGGAGGAATAGTGCCCCATCGTTGGTGTCAGTGGGGGGGAGGAATAGTGCCCCATCGTTGGTGTCAGTGGGAGGAATAGTGCCCCATTGTTGGTGTCAGTGGGAGGAATAGTGCCCCATCGTTGGTGTCAGTGGGAGGAATAGTGCCCCATCGTTGGTGTCAGTGGGAGGAATAGTGCCCCATCGTTGGTGTCAGTGGGAGGAATAGTGCCCCATCATTGGTATCAGTGGGAGGAATAGTGCTCCATCATTGGTATCAGTGACACCAATGATGGGGCACTATTCCTCCCACTGACACTTGCTGACCCTGTTCTCGTATGGTGCTGCTGCAGCCAGCATATATGGTTGCAGCAGCACCTCTACACTGACCACTTACCTGCTGGTCCTGCACTCGATTTTCGCGGGGCCGCTCGGCTCCACCCCCTTGCTGGTGATTGGCCGCCTGTGTGCCTTTCCTGAGCTACAGTTCTGGCGGCCAATCACTGGTGAGGAGGCGGAGCCGAGCAGCCGCACGAACATCCAGTGGCCGAACTGAAGGCGCAGCCGCGCTTCCTGGACCGGATCGTCGTGGGACCGGAACCAGGTAAGAAACAGCCGCTGCCCACCCCTGTACTTAGTGTCCCTTCCATTGGGGGAAGGGGGGGGGGGGGCGGCGGCGGCAACGCGCCGCCCCCCTAAAAAGTGTCAGTATGCCGTATACCGGCGTATAAGACGACCCCCGACTTTTGAGAAGATTTTCAAGGGGTAAAAAGTCGTCTCATACGCCGGCAAATACGGTATTAAAAAAAAAAAAAAAAAGCTCATAATAAATACAAAAATCTAAGAAAGAAACTAACGAATGACTTTAACAAACTGAGAATGTGGATACCAATGCTTACCTTTAGAAAGGAAACATCATCACTCTCTTCCAGATAGGTGATTTCTAAGTTTCCCTGAATCACCTGGCAATTCTTATAGAGAGTACGTAGAGTCTCATAATGATTCTCATGGCTGAAAGGGCGAAGCAGTTTCATATCCGTTCCAGTGCAGACTGTAAAACAAAGAGAACAGGTAAGTTATCACTGTCTGGGGTAGAAGGCTTGCACAATATTTGGTTAGGTACTATCCAAAGCAGCAGAGAAACTGGAGCAATAAATGAATATCTTTATAATATGGCACAACAAAATCAAAACCATCTCCAATACATCCAAAATTTTAATAAAAGATATTTAATTCCCACAAACCTATGAAGATAATGGAAACAGTGTACTCATCTGTTAGGTTAGGCGTTGGGCAAAACCATCAGGCACAGAGAATGGCGGAAGACGTATGGTAAGTAGGGGCAGGGGCGGACTGACCATTTGGAAACTCGGGCACTGCCCGAGGGCCCCATGAGATGCCCCTGGTACCTTTTTCATAGGCTTTTTTGAGTTTGGGCAAGAACACAGGGGCCCAATGATCCCCTATTGCCCGGGGGACCCATGAGTTGTCAGTCCGCCCCTGAGTAAGGGTAACAGTAAGTATCACATATAAACCTTCAGTCCAGTTCTGTACCAGCTCCACCCCCTCCTCCAGCACCTATGTTCATTTCCAACCCGAAGTCCGTTGCACATCTGCGTACGCGCGTGTGGGGGGTGGAAAATGTAATTCTTGCCTTGGAGAGAAATGATGAAGTGCTGCAGCACAAAAATACTGCTAAGAATATTTTTCTTTATATCAACATGCAGACCAAGCTGCCCAGCAATGGTATATAAAAAAGCTATAAAATTTGCAGCAAAGATTGCAATGGCTACCCCAAATGGATAAAAACTGTATTAAAAGAGAAGCTTTTATGGCCATACTTCTCTTCTGGATCACAGGAGTGCACCTATTTCCACACTCTGCTGTCAGCTAATGTTACAGATCTGGTTCAGGCTCTGCAAGGTATAAAGATTGAGCTATAAGTGGTGGTGGATCGCTAGAAGAGTAAAAATATGGTGGAATAATGATTTTGTCAGCAAACATTATCTACCTCGCCAGTAGATTATCTAAGAAGTATGTTATTGATGTGTATATAAAAAAAAAATCACTTATACTCATCCATTGTTATTCATAAAGGACCTTGAAAGGATTCTTAAAGGACCTTGAAGACACAAACTGCCCCGAGGTTTCCTAGCCAATCTTGGATTGGCCATACATTATGTATTTGCTTTTAATATGGCTTGTTAAATTTTGATGTTACAGTTTATATTAGACATATCCTACAAATCTCCTAACAAATTTTGCCATATGGCATATGTAGTCCATGAAACGCGTCGAGGAATGATTAGCTGTTCACCCCCCCACTCTTGACACCTCAAAATTGGAGATTCCCACCACATATGTTTGAAGAAAGGAGTGAAAATAGATGTAGGGGATGCAACAAATAGAAGTCTAACACATCTATACCAGCATTAATATTTTCACACTGTTTTCTGGAAAGCGTATAAAATTTGATATAAAAAAATGGTGTATAATTGGTACCTATTCTTGCTATTGGTTTATTATGGTTGTTGAATTATGTAAGGCATGTTGGTACCATCCCTACAAAAAATGATTCCTCCCCGCAATGTACCTCTATATTAACCACCATAGTGGAAGGATCCAAAATAAGAAAAGAAGAACCGCTCACCGCAACAACCAACATAGGTTCATTGAAGAAAAGACAATTCACCAACATTCATCTGGTGCCAGAATGGCTTCAACGCATTTCACGCCTCAAAGGTGCTTAATCATAGGCTTCCTTGAGGAGTGATACACATTAGAGGCATTCTAACACCAAGTAGATGTTGGTGCATTGTCTTTGCTACAATAGACCTAAGTTGGCTTTTATGGTGTGAGGCTCTTCTTTCCTTTTTTGGACTATACAAGTGTTCTATGTATAGCGGTTCACGACTGCAGAGAGCCTGCTCCAATCGCTGGGAGACACAAGTACAAATAAATAAATGGGAAGATCTAAAATGAGGACCTCGTATTGTACTGTAACAAACACTGGTGAATAGGCTTCCCATCAGTAGTGCAACTCAAAATAAAAGAAAGAAGGTGGTTGGGGGCAAAAGACCCCACAGAAAAAGAAGAAGCTGAAGAGAAGATGGACAAGAGAGGAGATGGGGGAAGGGAAAGGTGGACAAAGGGAACATGGACTCGGGACTGTCGCAAACATCAGTCATAAACGCCCAATGCCAACTAGGTGAAGCAAGGGAAAGGAACACTCGAGCCAACATTCCCAGATTTTGAGAAGTTTAGCGTGAGAGTCGCTCAAAATGGAAGACATTTGTTCATTGAGCATTAAGGTAGTCATGCAGTCTTTCACTTCCTGGAACGAGACCGTAGTTTATTTCAGACCTGGGCAATAGATAGGAAGCCAGTTTCTGTTTATGGACATACAGGCCTGGGAAAGAACAATGTAGTAAGGCTAATTTATTCCATTTGACAATCCGTAAGGATGCCAAAGTATACAGCAGGCCAAAGGCCCAAAACCAATCAGTTGTGGGCATGCCCACCAAGTATGTAGAACATCCCCACGATAGCCACAACCACTGAAGCATCAATCACTAACTAGGATTGGCATGGGAGATCCAGGCAGGGACCCAGTACCACCACGGGAGTACTTTAAAAGGTCGATTCGAGGGTAGCAGTGTTGAAAGAACATTTTGCAAAGCTGGCCAGGCCTTACTACAGTCAACCAGGTCTATCACAATGGTCAAATCAAACAGAAGAGAGAGGGGTAGATGATACCACATGATTCAAGGAGGCATAAAGGGTTGAAATAAGGTCTGGCGACCCTGGGCATGTTGACAGACATGTTCAAAGTTTGTTTTCTGGAAAGGGTAAGTGGAGGTGTGGCAAAGGGATGACATCCAGTGTTGGAGTTGAAGTTATAAACAGGCAAAAAAAAAATCCAGTTATTTTTGTACCTATGATGACCCCGAGGGTGCTCTGAATACAGTTTGTATATTTAACCCCCCCCAAATTAGCTACTTCTTAATCATTTAACTGGCTGATTGCTTCTCTGAATACATATCCAAGACTTGAGCAGAGCCTCCTCTTGGCAACCAGAAAGGAGGAATGATTGTCGGAAATGACTGGAATTTCAAGAGAACAGCAGCAGCAAAGACTGCGCAATTTGGCTTGCATGTAAATAACTGATCTATTTCTATAAAACCGACTTGTTTTTGTTCTCATATTAAAAAATGAACCATGCTATTAAAGTTTAGAAAGATTAAAAGAACGGCCTATTCGGCACTTTAGGAAGGGGTTAAATACATTTTGCAGCTTCCAAAACAGAAGAGCTCGTGTCCAGCATGCTGTCAGGAAATCGTGGCTTTCTCCCGGAAATATCTTTAGTGACCTATGTGACATCTGTTTAAGGCTGAGTCCCCAACAACTTCCCCCTGGCTTCCTGTATTGCTGCCAAGTCACCAGTGTTATGTTTCTCCAGGGATTTGGGACCCTGAAACCTGCAGGGCCTCTATCTGTGCCAGAATATAAATGATCTCAAACAAGTTTTTATGGAGCTGCATCAACCGACATGAGCCAGATGGGAAACAGAATGTTTAATGACAACAGTGGAAAGAAGTTATAACCAACAAGCAACAACTCAAAATGACATATCATTGCAGTTGATTTACTAAATGCAAATAGGCTGTTCCTTTTGCAAGTGAAGTTGCGTTTATAGAAGAATGACAGCAGGAGAAAAAAAAAAAAAAACACAACAGGCGGTCCATCGAGTCTGCCCTATATTTTGGTTATTTATTTTTAACTTTTTTTTTTTGTCGGAGTATAGATCTATGTTTATCCCAAGCATTTTTAAATCCAATTACTGTTGGCCATAGATGAATCAAAGTTTGGCCAAGCCTTGCTGAATTGGTCGAATTGGTAACATAAAAAAGCGATGGCAGAAAAAAGACTGAGTGATCCATCAAATCTGCCCTATAACTTTTTTTTCCCGTTTTATATGATTGTTTTTTTTTTTTTGCTTGTTTTTTTTGTGTTTTTTATTGTTGATTTTATGTAGTTTTTCTTTTTTTATTTTTATTTGAATAGAGATCTATGTTTGTTCCAAGCATGTTTGTTTATGGGCTCTTTCACGTGGACGGATTAGTACGGTCTGCCTGTCCATTTTCCAGGCAGCCCAGGTTAGACCATATATTGCCCTCTATGGAGCGGCATATTTAAACAAACATGTATCTGTTTACATCCACCTGCATCTGATCCGATCTTATCCACTAAAAAAAACAGACAATGGGGATTCATTCCCCTTCCATCTGTTGGAGCGGATGACAGTCAGAAGCAAATGGACAGGCAGTCCGTTTACGTCCAAGAACTCTTTAGAGAACAGCGGGCTATTTCCATGTCCGAAGCGGAGCAGACACGGACCTGTCATCTACCTGCTTAGTGGAGATTAGCAGACAGACTGCCCCCTTATCAGGTGGATCCGCCGTGTGAAAGGGCCCTAAATCCAATTCATGTTAACTGACTCACTACTTCTGCTGGAAGTCTATTCCAATCATCTACTACTCGTCTGGTAAAAAGAATACTTTCTAAGATTAGCGTTGAAATTTCCTCCTGCTAGTTTGAGGTCATGTTCCCTTGTGCTTGATATTGGCTTTATATTGAAAATCCTTCCCTCCAAAACCTTATTCACACCTTTAATGTCTTTAAAGATTTCCATCAGATCATGAGCATCAGCAGAAGTAAATCATGCCAGGTTGGAGAATAAAAAAATTACATAACACCTGTGGTCAGTAGGAGGAATAGTGCCCCATCATTGGTGTCGGAGGAACAAATTGTGCCCCATCATTGATGTCAGTGGAAGGAATATTGTCCCATCATTGATGTCAGTGATAGGAAAAGTGCCCCACCATTGGTATTCATGTAAGGAAAAAAGTCCCCTATCATTGATGTCAATGGGAGTTCTAGTGTCCCATCTTTGATGTCTGTGGAAGGAATAGTGCCTGATCGTTAGTGTCAAAGGGAGGAATAGTGCCCCATCATTGGTGTCAGTGGAAGGAAAAGTGCCCCATTGTCGATGTCAATGGGAAGAACAGTGTGTCATCATTGGTGTCAATAGGAGGAATAGTGGCCCATCATTCGTATCCGTGTAAGGAAAAGCACCCCATCGTTGATGTCAAAGGGAAGAATAGTGCTCCATCAATGGTGTAAAAGGGAGGAATAGTGTCCCATCATTGGTGCCAGTTGAAGCATAGTGCATCAATATTGGTGTCAATGGGAGGAATAGTGCCCCATCATTGGTGTAAGTGGAAGGAAAATTGCCCCATTGTTGATGTTAATGGGAAGAATAGTGCGTCATCATTAGTGTCAATGGGAGGAAAAGTGCCCCATCATTGGTGCCTGTGGAAGGAATTATGCCCCACAGTTGGTGTCAGAGAAATGAATACTGCCCCATTATTTGTGTTATTGGAAGGAAATGTGCTCTGATGTTAGTGTCAGTGGAAGGAAATTATGCTCCATCATTGGTGTCAATGGGAGGAATTGTGTCCATCATTGGTCCCAATGAGAGGAATACTGCCCCATCCCAGATATCAGTGGATGGAATAGTTTGCTATCAGTGGTGTCAGTGGAAGGAAATGTGCCCCATGGTTGGTGTTGAAGGGAGAAATAGTGCCCCATCATTGATACCAGTGAAAGGAATAGTGCAGCACCATTGATACCAGTGAAAGGAATAGTGCCCCATCATTGATACCAGTGAAAGGAGTTGTGCCCCATCATTGATACCAGTGAAAGGAATAGTGCCCCACCATTGATACCAGTGAAAGGAATAGTGCCCCATCATTGATACCAGTGAAAGGAATAGTGCCCCATCATTGATACCGGTGAAAGAAATAGTGCCCCATCATTGATACCAGTGAAAGGAATAGTGCCCCATCATTGATACCAGTGAAAGGAATAGTGCCCCATCATTGATACCAGTGAAAGGAATAGTGCCCCATCATTGATACCAGTGAAAGGAATAGTGCCCCATCATTGATACCAGTGAAAGGAATAGTGCCCCATCATTGATACCAGTGAAAGGAATAGTGCCCCATCATTGATACCAGTGAAAGGAATAGTGTGCCATTATAGGTGTTAGTGCAAGGAATAGTTTTCCAACTTTTATAGCAGTGGGATGAATTATACCCCACTGTTTGTGTCAGTGAAAGGAATAGTGTCCCATCATTGGTGTCAGTAGGAGTAATGCCTCATATCAGCGGGAGAAATACTGCCCCAAAGGCTGAAAAAAGCAAGCGAGGGGCTGCAGTTTGGATACCACTGCTCCATACTGTATATATTATGTTCCTGAAGTCTCTCCTGATATGTTTAATCCCCCAGACCTTTCACCAGTTTTGTTGCCCATCTCTGGACTCGTTCTATCATATCAATAACTTTTTGTAATTGAGGTCCTCAGGACTGCACACAGTACTCTAAGTGACAATCTACATAGAGCAGGGGTTTCCAAACTTTGCAAACAAAGGGCCAGTTTACTGTCCTTCAGACTTTAGGAGGGTCGGAATGTGGCCAACGGGAGTGGAAAATTTCTTGGTGTCAATGTGAGTTAACAGTGTCCCATCTTTGGTGTCAGTGGAAGGAATATTGCCTGATCGTTGGTGCCCGTGGGAGAAATTGTGGCCTATCATTGTGTCAGTAGAAGGAATAGTGCCCCAACATTGTCAGTGGGAGGAATATTGCCTGATCGTTGGTGCCCGTGGGAGAAATCGTGTCCCATCATTGTGTCAATTGAAGGAATAGTGCCCCAACATTGTCAGTGGGAGGAATAGTGCCTCTTTGCTGGTGCTAGTGGCTGTTACTATGCCCCACTATTGCTGACAGTGGGGGGAATAATGGTCCAAGGGCTGGCTAAAAGCAAGCAAAGGGCCACATTGAGCCCCAGGGCTACAATTTGGACATCACTGATATAGAGAAATCAGGACCTTCCTCCTGCTGGTGACCCCTCTAGTGATAAATCCTAGAATTCTATTTGCTATTCCCAGTTTATGGCCATACTATTTGCTCACACTGCAATGACCTGAAATTAGTACCCCAACTTTACAAGGGAATTCTCCCTAGAAGTTAGTGAATGATGTGGAGCTTTGTTGGCTTCCATCTCAAATCACATGCAATAAAAAAAATGCTGTTTTTATTAAATATTTTCTACTATGCATGCAAATGGAGATTCTTTGCGAAGTGAAATTTCACCGCATTCACTAAGGTCTGTGGAACATTCCCTTGCAAAGTGAATAGTTCTATGCCTTTGGTAAATCAATCCTTATGAGTCAGCAGACTCATTGAGAACAATGCACGTCCATTATCTCAGCAGCTATTAAGAAGTGATGCAGTGACTACAAATGTAGTGTTTGCTCAGTGACTAATCGACAAATCACAAAAATATGAAAAAGAAAGTATGTAAACAAGTGTAAGTCATATAAAAATTATTTTAAACTAATCTGCAATAATAACTCTTGCACGTATTGACGCAGGTATGAAGTATAGTGCTGTCACAAGGCAGCCGTCACTACAGGGGTGTAGACAAGAAGTGACTGTAAAGAGGCTGCAGGAGATCAAAAACACTGAGATGCAAGAAAGAATTAAAAACATAAAAAAAGAACTAAAAACATAATGCAAAAGCATTTTTTAGGGCCTTTTCTTCGTTAAAGTAATCAGAGTGGTTAAAGGGAAACTAAATTACATTTACAGGGAGACCCCCGCCTTTATCTGGCTCTCTTGTCTGATCACCCGGTAAGGATGCGACTGGCGGTATCCGGCTCTGGGCAGACAGTGAGAGGAACGGATGTTGTTCCTCCCACTGTGTGCCATCATAAGACGCTCCATGTACACGGGACGTTTGGAAAACACTCCTGAACGACAGAAACTGACTGCTGGAAAACATAGGTTAAAAAAGTCAGTTTAGCAGAGTTTGCATACCACGTTTAGCAGCGTTTTAAGATAACCTCAAGAGACCTTCCAAAATGCCCAGAATGCACTGAAAAACAGTAAAAAATTAACTATTTCAGACATTTTGAGAGCAATAGAGAGCAGACGCAGAGAGAACAGTATGTGTTGAGATGACCTGTCTTTTCTGGTTGTATTCACTATGGATCTCATCATGAGCATAATGCAGCACATTCTACCATTTTTTTCCATCACGCAAAACCTGGAACTGACTGCACTGGTGTACCGGGTCCATTTGAAAACATGGAAAATGCTTTGCATGCATTTCTGATGATGAAAAAAGGCTCTGGACAGCATCTGGATATGGAACAGTTAAAAAAAGGCTTTGAAACGCAAACGCTTATAAATGCAGTTAACCACGTTTACAAGCGCTTGGCGTTTGAAACGCTGATAAAATCTACTCCTGAATGCAAGTTTGGTACATTCAAAAAAACGAATGTAAACTCAACTGTCTGTGAACGACTGTGTGTACATGGACACATAGGAAAACATTAGGGAGAGTTAAGGGGCTGCTGAAGAAAATGCAGAAAAGCTCCTAAAACATGAGTTTATCAGCTGCAGTGTACATTATTATTATTATACAGGATTTATATAGCACCAACAGTTTGCTCAGTGCTTTACAATATAATGGGAGACAATACAGCAACAATACAAGAGGGATAGGAGGACAAGAGGGATAGGAGGATGAGCCCTAAAACATAAGTAACGAGGATTTCCTGGTTCTGTGTTTGCTGGCCGGTTACTGATCTGTATCTGATCGGCTGGAGGCCAGAGGAGAGATCTGGGGTCTAATAGGCCCCAGATCTCTCCATAAAAGAGGACCTGTCATGCTTATTGTTATCACATGGGATGTTGTTGTAATGTCAGACCTCCTGTGTAACTCTAAACTAGTAACCTGTAAAAGCTTTTAAAAGGTGTCGCCTATGGAGATTTTTAGGTATTACAGTTTGACGCCATTCCACAGGCATATGCAGTTTTAAAGCATGACATGTTTGGTATCTATTTCTTCATTTTTTTTTGTGCATGAAAATGTATTAAAAGTACATATATTTCCAAAAAAATTGCGCTTTAAAAACTGCTGTGCAAATATCGTGCAACATAAAACTATGCAACATCCACCACTGCATTCTCTAGGGCCTCAGCTTAAAAAAAGATATATAAATATTTGGGGGGTTCTACAGTTTCCCAGTTTAAAAAAATTATGATTCTTACATGTAGAAGAGGAATGTCAGAATTGGCCTGGACTAGACGTGATTAACCGCTTCCCCTGCTAAACAAGTGCATGAAGAAATGGGGAATCCTCCCCACTTAGCTATTGTATTGTGACTGAAAACACTGATCAGCATTGCAGACTATCCCCTGCTAAACGAGTGCATGAAGAAATGGGGAATCCTCCCCACTGAGCTGTTGTATTGTGACTGAATACACTGATCAGCATTGCAGACTCTCCCCTGCTAAACATGTGCATGAAAAAATGGTGGAACTGTAACCCCCTCCCACTGCAAAAGTGTCCTGCTAGGACTCTTCACACCTCTTGTATCCACAAACTTAGATTCTCATTTACTGCAGTGAAACCATTGGGAGGACTCTTGCATACCACTTGAGCCCATTCAATGTAATTTGGGGGGTTCTACAGTTTCCCAGTTTAAAAAAATTATGATTCTTACATGTAGAAGAGGAATGTCAGAATTGGCCTGGACTAGACGTGATTAACCGCTTCCCCTGCTAAACAAGTGCATGATGAAATGGGGAATCCTCCCCACTTAGCTATTGTATTGTGACTGAAAACACTGATCAGCATTGCAGACTATCCCCTGCTAAACGAGTGCATGAAGAAATGGGGAATCCTCCCCACTGATTGTATTGTGTCTGAATACACTGATCAGCATTGCAGACTATCCCCTGCTAAACAAGTGCATGAAGAAGTGGGGAATCCTCCCCACTGAGCTGTTGTATTGTGACTGAATACACTGATCAGCATTGCAGACTCTCCCCTGCTAAACATGTGCATGAAAAAATGGTGGAACTGTAACCCCCTCCCACTGCAAAAGTGTCCTGCTAGGACTCTTCACACCTCTTGTATCCACAAACTTAGATTCTCATTTACTGCAGTGAAACCATTGGGAGGACTCTTGCATACCACTTGAGCCCATTCAATGTAATTTCCGCCCCCCCCCATCCAAAAAAGCTTCATACAGCCTCCCATAGACAGGAATGGCTCTGAATCTGAACTCTGGATATATGGAGATACTCAAGTAAACAAGTATAGTTTGCAAAAAAATAGAAGATGTTAAATTTTTTTCCATAAACCCCTATGTTATGCTCCTGATATTCCTGCAGCACAGCCATTCATGTCTATGGGAGCCTGGGCTGTCCAGATGAGTGAGAAACCGCCATATTCTCATTAAACAGGCTCATGTGCTTGTGTGCAAGAGATGTAAAAGAAACAGAACGAAGACTGCCCATAGAGGAGTCACTGTTTTTTGTTCAACTCAATTCCCCCATCCACACATGAGGAGGGTAAGGGAATCCTCCCCACTGAGCTATTGTATTCTGACTGAATACACTGATCAGCATTGCAGACTATAGCCTGCAGTGCTGATCAATCAGGGAACATTAGACAGGGTGGTTGTACAGAGGTCAATCACTAGATCAACTTCTGTACATCTACAGTTCCCATACATGGACTGAAATTCGTCCGCTGCCTGCTGAAATGGCCGAATTTTGATCCATGTATGGCCAGCTTAAAGCTGTGCATAGATAGGTAGAATTTTGAATGCAAAAAAAAAATGTTCTAAGAAAGTTTCTTTGTTTTTCTAATTCTAAGTAGGTCAAATCAAAGCTCATTTTCCACTGCAGTGATGAGAAAATTCAAAAGGAGCAGGATGGAAAATTTTTCTAGAACAAATTTCTAACCGTGTATGTGGTGTTCGTTCAGTAATGTCCGTTCATTCCAAAATCAATTGTTAGAAGCAAACAAAATCTAATCAAATGCTCTGAGAATTTTCATATACATTTTCCCAAGACTTTTCTTAAAGTGTTACTAAACACAGGACCCATATGTGTCCAATGTTTCTGCACTGTGTGCTCCTAGTATAGCTCCTGGTGGGAAGGGCTTCTGATCACATGACCACTGCGACAGCCAATCACAATAGTCACATTTTTAGGAAGTCAGTACTACCCCCCTACCTTAAAGTGTTACTAAACCCAGGACCCTGCATTCACGCTCTCTGGTCTCCCACAGTACACAGAACATGGAAATGCAATTATTTTAGTAAATATAAACTGCTAAATACCTTTTCTCATCAGCAGTATATAGCAGTCTTGTGACTTCTATCAGTGTCCAGCAGAGCACTGGTAAAGGAGGAGTTTGCATTCTCCCCTATGAAGCTGCAGGACCCATGACCTCTGTCTAGACAGTACTGATTGGCCCTGTGCTGATCACATGCACTCTCCCAAGAAAAAAAACACAACTTTCTACCAATACACACCACACTGAGCATGTGCAGCTTGCCCCCAAGCCTCTGTTCTATCAGGAGATATTTAGGAGACACTGGAAGAAGGGGAGGATCAGAGAAGACAGGATCAAACATCTTTTTTACACAGTGTGGAGGATTAACCCCTTAGGTTCCACAGTGAGTATAACAAGCATGCTTTATTGCATATACAGACTGATTTTACTGTTGTGGGTTTAGTAACACTAAGAATTTCATTTGAAATTCTATTCATCTATGGCCAGCTTAGCTCAACAGTTTGTACAAGGAGGGTGTCTAATCTGACAAACGAGGTTACAAATGGTTGAAAATGCTTAGAAAGCTGTGAGTAGTCAATGTAGAAAATTGATGGGTAAACAGATCCAAAACTTTCAAAACAAAAAGATTGCATATAAAATTAGAACAAAGTATAATAGAAAAAGTAAAAAAAAAAAAAAAAAAACTGTGCCTAAAATTAGAAGTATAATAGAAAAAGCAAAAAAATTGCGTATAAAATTAGAACAAAGTATAACAGAAAAAGTAAAAAAAAAAATGTGCATAAAATTAGAAAAAAGTATAATAGAAAAAGTTAAAAAAACTGCATATAAAATTAGAACAAAGTATAACAGAAAAAGTAACAAAACTGCGCCTAAAATTAGAACAAAGTATAATAGAAAAAAGAATGCGTCTAAAATTAGAACAAAGTATAATAGAAAAAGTAAAAAAAATTTGCATAAAATTAGAACAAAGTATAATAGAGAAAGTAAAAAAAAGCGTGTAAAATTAGAACAAAGTATAATAGAAAATGTTAAAAAAACTGCATATAAAATTAGAACAAAGTATAACAGAAAAAGTAAAAAAAAGCGTATAAAATTAGAAGTATAATAGTAAAAGTAAAAAAAAAATGCGCATAAAATTAGAACAAAGTATAATAGAAAAAGTCCAAAAAAGGGTATAAAATTAGAACAAAGTATAATGGAAAAAGTCCAAAAAAGGGTATAAAATTAGAACAAAGTATAATGGAAAAAGTCCAAAAAAGGGTATAAAATTAGAACAAAGTATAACAGAAAGTTTAAAAAACTGCATTTAAATTAGAACAAAGTATAACAGAAAAAGGTAAAAAAAACTGCGTATAAAATTAGAATAAAGTATAACAGAAAAAGTAAAAAAAAAAACTGCGTATAAAATTAGAATAAAGTATAACAGAAAAAGTAAAAAAAAAACTGCGTATAAAATAGAAAAAGTTAACAAAAAAAAATTGCAGAAAAACAACCTGACCTTTTATAATTAGCCCCTGCACTTTTTACAGGTTCAGAAGATGTGCCATGCATCTATGGCAAGCTATAGATGAGTCAAATTTCCATCACAGGTGGAAGGAAAGAAAACCATTTGATTCCTCCTTCAACACAGTTGGTATTAATGAGGGATTCCCTCCCGCAGCGATATTGTGTTTTGCTGGCCGGGAGTCTTCCTGGCTGGCAGAACACTATGATTACTGCTAGTGGATAAAGCCGTCGGCTGTGACTGCATGTAAAAAAATCCAACAGGCTGGTTGTATCCAAGTCAAATCGATGGATCAACTTTTGCACAACCAGTTGATGGCCCTTGGCACCAGTGTGTATGGATTGGACCGCCCGTGTGAATGAGGCCTTTCTGTATTGTCTCCCTTTATACTGTAAAGTGGCGCACTATATAAATCCTGTATAACAAGAATATTAGTAAAGTGAGGGAATACGGTGGTTCATATACTCTACACCTGTGAACATGTAGGCAACAGATGTCCTCTGTTCAGCCAGTAGATGGCGGTGTGCATATGGCCTGTATGACAATTAGGAGCAAGCCTTGTAAAACGCAGGGTGGAAGTCACGTTTTGCTGGATTTGTTCTGCAACAACTTGTCCAGGTGAGTGCGATTATATATCATTACCTATACCATGACCTGGATAACTAGCAACCTTCGCAGACATGCCTTGTAACAGAAACAAATATAATGCTTGTCGGGTTTGCAAGATGAACTTGTTTGCTTTTTACATTTTGGCAAATATTTACAGCATAGGCATGCATCACTCTTCACAATGATTTTTTTTTTTTTAGTTTTCTTTTACCGGTCACTGAACCAAACTAGGAAAAGCTGTTTGTAACTGAACCGTGCATTCAACATATTTTTTCATCTGTTTCCCCATTTAAAAGAAAAAAACAGGTTGCTTTTGCTAAACAGGAGGGAATATGCAATAGCAAAAAAACCCCATAAAATTGCAGGCAAATAATTATTTTCTTTTTGAAAAGAACAGATTAACATGGAAGCAATAGACATACATGAGAACATATGCTTAGGCCTTTGTTAAATAGATGGTGCATGTACAACAGCTTCCAGAAGACCACTTCAGCCACTTCACGTCAAAGGGTCCACGTTGGCTGGTGCAGTACCGAGGGTTCCAAGAAAAATTTAGCTCAGCAAGATGAAGCACAAACTGAAGGCTTTGCTGACCACTGGTATCTACTAAGCTCAATACAGTTTTTTTTTCTCCTGAAATTATGGAGGCAACTGGCAACATACACTGAGAAATGCCATTTGTGATGCTTTCAGACCTGTGGAAGAAGGACCTCAGAGTTGGAATTGCTATCTAACCTCATGTAAAGTCTATAGCTACTGAAAAGAAAGTTCCAAATTCAAAACATAATTTAGTAATCCTATATTATATATTTTTTAAATTCAATTTTCTCATTGTTACTCTACAAAATGGCCTCAACGCCAGTGAGATCCCAAATCCATCAGACACAAACTGGTCTTTCCGCAGTGAGAATCCTCCACCAGCATGCACACATAGGTCTCTCCCCAGTGAGATCCCACCTCCAGCATACGCACATTGGTCTTTCCAGTGAGATTCCTCCTCGAGCACACATTGGTCTTTCCCCAGTGAGATCCCACCTCCAGCATATACACATTGGTCGCTCCAGTGAGATTCGTCCTCGAGCACACATTGGTCTTTCCCCAGTGAGATCCCACCTACAGCATACGCACATTGGTCTTTCCTGTGAGATTCCTCCTCGAGCACACATTGATCTTTCCCCAGTGAGATCCCACCTCCAGCACATTGGGATCTTTCCCCAATAAGGTCCCTCATCTGGCACATACACATTGGTCTTTCCAGTGAGATTCGTCCTCGAGCACACATTGGTCTTTCCCCAGTGAGATCCCAACTCCAGCATACGCACATTGGTCTTTCCAGTGAGATTCGTCCTCGAGCACACATAGGTCTTTCCACAGTGAGATCCCAGCTCCAGCATACGCACATTGGTCTTTCCAGTGAGATTCGTCCTCGAGCACACATAGGTCTTTCCCCAGTGAGATCCCACCTCCAGCATACGCACATTGGTCTTTCCAGTGAGATTCGTTCTCGAGCACACATAGGTCTTTCCCCAGTGAGATCCCAGCTCCAGCATACTCACATTGGTCTTTCCAGTGAGATTCGTCCTCGAGCACACTTTGGTCTTTCCCCAGTGAGATCCCACCTCCAGCATATGCACATTGGTCTTTCCAGTGAGATTCGTCCTCGAGCACACATAGGTCTTTCCACAGTGAGATCCCAGCTCCAGCATACGCACATTGGTCTTTCCAGTGAGATTCGTCCTCGAGCACACATAGGTCTTTCCACAGTGAGATCCCAGCTCCAGCATACGCACATTAGTCTTTCCAGTGAGATTTGTCCTCGAGCACACTTTGGTCTTTCCCCAGTGAGATCCCACCTCCAGCACATTGGGATCTTTCCCCAGTAAGATCCTACCTCCAGCGCACACACACACAGTGATCTTTCCCTGGTGAGATTCCTCCTCCAGCACACACACATTGGTCTTCTAGTGAGATTCTTCCTTCGGCACACACATAAATTGGTGTTTTACCAGTGAGATCCCACCTTCAGCACACAAACACACTGGTCTTACCCCAGTGGGATCCCACCTCCAGCACATTGGGGTCTTTCCCCAATAAGGTCCCACATCCGGCACACACACATTGGTCTTTCCCCAGTAAGATCCTAACACACACACACAGATCGCCAGTGAGATTCCTCCTCCAGCACACACACATTGGTCTTTCCCCAGTAAGATCCTACCTCCAACACACACAGTGATCTTTCCCCGGTGAGATTCCTCCTCCAGCACACACACATTGGTCTTCTAGTGAGATTCTTCCTTCGGAAACATTGGGGGCCGCATTTGGAGACCCCCTTTACCTTGAAAGTTGACAACCACTGCATTAGGTAGACTTTAGGGTCAACAACTCCATATCTTCTAACTTGCGAAAAAAAAAGGGTTCATTTTTGAATACACTAGTGTCAAGAGGTTATATGGGAAGTTTAGTGAAATATGCCAAATTTTATAGTATAGTAAAGTATAGTAAAAGTAAAATGGTTTATAAAATTCTATGAATCAGATAACACAATGGAGGGAATGGGGATTCAGTTCCAGAAGAGGGAGAGTTGGGAGCCATGCCTCTACTTTTCACACTCTACATTAAATCAGCCCCATTGTGGAATGATCAGTACTTAGCAGTGATTGTTTCAGTTCACGCCTCCTATTCATCGAGCCTGGGGTTCTTTCAATTTTTAACCAAACTGCTTTTTCCACTTTTGAGTCAACAAACGCATAAAAGGTACGCAGCAAAACAAAAATCTTTCACCCTATATCACCTTACCACAATCTCTAGACTAGTGTGGGTCATTTATAAACAGTAAAACGTAGACAATTACTGCACTGTGTAGAGGGAGTTCACGGCTTTAGATCTGTCAGGCCCCTTTCACACAGTACTAGTCCGCTGGTATCAGCAGGGGTTCCGAGAACGAATCAGAGTTCCCCCACTGAATCAGACAGAATGGAATAAATGCCACATTTTCAACGTCTGTAGTCTTTTTAGTATTTTTTATCTCCAAAGCCTAGTGGGAGTACCTTTAATCTGTCACATATTTGTGTGAAAAAATGAAAAAGGATGCAAACCTGTTTGTCTTTTTTTTTTTTTGGACCTAGATCAGTGGTTCTCAACCTTTCTAATGCCGCGACCCCTTAATACAGTTCCTCATGTTGTGGTGACCCCCAACCATAAAATTATTTTCATTGCTACTTCATAACTGTAATTTTGCAGTGGGAGGAGTAGTGCCATGTCATTGGTGTCAGTGGAAGGAGTAGTGCCCCATCACTGATGTCAGTGGGATGAATAGTGCCCCATCGTTGGTGTCAGTGGGAGGAGTAGTGCCCCATCGTTGGTGTCAGTGGGAGGAGTAGTGCCCCATCGTTGGTGTCAGTGGGAGGAGTAGTGCCCCATCGTTGGTGTCAGTGGGAGGAGTAGTGCCCCATCATTGGTGTCAGTGGGGGGAGTAGTGCCCCATCATTGGTGTCAGTGGGGGGAGTAGTGCCCCATCACTGGTGTCAGTGGGAGGAGTAGTGCCCCATCACTGGTGTCAGTGGGGGGAGTAGTGCCACATCATTGGTGTCAGTGGGGGGAGTAGTGCCCCATCATTGGTGTCAGTGGGGGGAGTAGTGCCCCATCATTGGTGTCAGTGGGGGGAGTAGTGCCCCATCATTGGTGTCAGTGGGGGGAGTAGTGCCCCATCATTGGTGTCAGTGGGGGGAGTAGTGCCCCATCATTGGTGTCAGTGGGGGGAGTAGTGCCCCATCATTGGTGTCAGTGGGGGGAATAGTGCCCCATCACTGGTGTCAGTGGGGGGAGTAGTGCCCCATCACTGGTGTCAGTGGGAGTAGTGCCCCATCACTGGTGTCAGTGGGAGTAGTGCCCCATCACTGGTGTCAGTGGGAGGAATAGTGCCACATCACTGGTGTCAGTGGGAGGAATAGTGCCCCATCATTGGTGTCAGTGGGAGGAATAGTGCCCCATCATTGGTGTCAGTGGGGGGAGTAGTGCCCCATCATTGGTGTCAGTGGGGGGAGTAGTGCTCCATCACTGGTGTCAGTGGGGGGAGTAGTGCCCCATCACTGGTGTCAGTGGGAGGAGTAGTGCCCCATCACTGGTGTCAGTGGGAGGAATAGTGCCACATCATTGGTGTCAGTGGGGGGAGTAGTGCCCCATCATTGGTGTCAGTGGGGGGAGTAGTGCCCCATCATTGGTGTCAGTGGGGGGAGTAGTGCCCCATCATTGGTGTCAGTGGGGGGAGTAGTGCCCCATCATTGGTGTCAGTGGGGGGAGTAGTGCCCCATCATTGGTGTCAGTGGGGGGAGTAGTGCCCCATCATTGGTGTCAGTGGGGGGAGTAGTGCCCCATCATTGGTGTCAGTGGGAGGAATAGTGCCCCATCACTGGTGTCAGTGGGAGGAATAGTGCCCCATCACTGGTGTCAGTGGGAGTAGTGCCCCATCACTGGTGTCAGTGGGAGGAATAGTGCCACATCACTGGTGTCAGTGGGAGGAATAGTGCCCCATCACTGGTGTCAGTGGGAGGAATAGTGCCCCATCATTGGTGTCAGTGTGGTGGAGGGGAGAATAGTGCCCCATCATTGGGGTCAGTGGGGGGGGGGAAATAGTGTCCCATCGTTGGTGTCAGTGGGGGGAGGAATAGTGCCCCATCATTGGTGTCAGTGGGAGGAATAGTGCCCCATCATTGATGTCAGTGTGGTGGAGGGGAGAATAGTGCCCCATCGTTGGGGTCAGGGGGGGGGGAAATAGTGCCCCATCGTTGGTGTCAGTGGGGGGAAGAATAGTGCCCCATCGTTGGTGTCAGTGGGGGGAAGAATACTGCCCCATCGTTGGTGTCAGTGGGGGGAAGAATACTGCCCCATCGTTGGTGTCAGTGGGGGGAAGAATACTGCCCCATCGTTGGTGTCAGTGGGGGGAAGAATACTGCCCCATCGTTGGTGTCAGTGGGGGGAAGAATACTGCCCCATCGTTGGTGTCAGTGGGGGGAAGAATACTGCCCCATCGTTGGTGTCAGTGGGGGGAAGAATACTGCCCCATCGTTGGTGTCAGTGGGGGGAAGAATACTGCCCCATCGTTGGTGTCAGTGGGGGGAAGAATACTGCCCCATCGTTGGTGTCAGTGGGGGGAAGAATACTGCCCCATCGTTGGTGTCAGTGGGGGGAGGAATACTGCCCCATCGTTGGTGTCAGTGGGGGGAGGAATACTGCCCCATCGTTGGTGTCAGTGGGGGGAGGAATACTGCCCCATCGTTGGTGTCAGTGGGGGGAGGAATACTGCCCCATCGTTGGTGTCAGTGGGGGGAGGAATACTGCCCCATCGTTGGTGTCAGTGGGGGGAGGAATACTGCCCCATCGTTGGTGTCAGTGGGGGGAGGAATAGTGCCCCATCGTTGGTGTCAGTGGGGGGGAGGAATAGTGCCACATCGTTGGTGTCAGTGGGGGGAGGAATAGTGCCACATCGTTGGTGTCAGTGGGGGGAGGAATAGTGCCACATCGTTGGTGTCAGTGGGGGGAGGAATAGTGCCACATCGTTGGTGTCAGTGGGGGGAGGAATAGTGCCCCATCGTTGGTGTCAGTGGGGGGAGGAATAGTGCCCCATCGTTGGTGTCAGTGGGGGGAGGAATAGTGCCCCATCGTTGGTGTCAGTGGGGGGAGGAGTAGTGCCCCATCGTTGGTGTCAGTGGGGGGAGGAGTAGTGCCCCATCGTTGGTGTCAGTGGGGGGAGGAATAGTGCCCCATCGTTGGTATTAGTGACACAAATGATGGGGCACTATTCCTCCCACTGACACCAATGATACTTACCTTGCTGACCCCTGCTCCAGCCTGGGCTCGCTCTCTCACTTACCTGTCAGCTGTCTTCCTTCTCTGGCCGCTCTCCTCTTCACTCGCTCCCTCGGTCTTCTTTGATGTCCGCGCGCTGCCGCTTGGCTCCTCCTCTCCAAGCTCCACCTCCTCGCCGGTGATTGGCCGCCTGTGTGCCTCTCCTGAGCTACAGTTCCGGTGGCCAATCAGCGGCGAGGAGGCGGAGCTGCTGAGCGATCTTGGAGGTGTGGCCGGGTGACAGCAGCGTATCATCCCGCCCACACATCGCCGGAGACTGCAGCGGTGTCTCGGTTCCTAAGACCATCGGAAATATGTGTTTTCCGATGGTCTTAGGCGACCCCTGGGAAATGGTCGTTCGACCCCCAAAGGGGTCGCGACCCCCAGGTTGAGAACCGCTGACCTAGATGGACTCAGAGGTCTTATTTTACATCTGCCTGCCCATAGACTAATGCAGGCCATAGACGGGGCAAAAACTGGACGTTTTTAAAAAGAAAAAAAAAAAGAAAAAAATTGGTTGTTCAATAGGCCGACATTACCACCAACGGTAAAAAAAGAAAAATCCGCCGATTTTCGTCCCGTCTACAGCCGGCATTTAATTACTTCTGTCCCTGCAGAGAGCTCCGCTATTATATTTGACATGAAAAAGTATTGCGGTTGCAACAATGTATCTATTTGTATCCCTTTTGGATACAGATGTTTTATTTGGATACAAATAGATACATTGTTGCAACTGCAATACTTTTAATGTCAAATATAATAGCGGACTGGAATTCTTATTCTTTTTCTTCTTCTTTTTCTTGCAGGTCATGGCTCATGCGCAGATTTTTTTATCGGTAAAAAGATCGGCCGATTTGCCCATCATTGCCGGGAAAATCGGCCGATTTTTCTCCAACTTCACCGATAAAAAAATGTGCCAAAATCCCGAAAAATGGCTGACCAATTAACCCACTAACGGTGCGAAAATTGGCCGATTTTTTTTTCGGCCGATTTTCGACCCGTCTATGGCCTGCATTACATAAAGCTTCAGTTCAGATCAGAAAAACTGATAGGAGGATCTGATTGAAAGGCTTGACTGAAAGAACTAATATACAACCCCAGCCACATGTTTTTCTTTTGGAAGATGTGAAGGGTTGTTACTTCCAAGCTTTATAGTGGAAGTTTAGTCAAAACTAAGCTTAAGGCTGGCCATACATGGGTCAAAATCGACCGATTTTTCTTCCGAAAATCGGACCTAAGAATAATCGGCCGATTTTTGCTCTGTTAGTGGGTCAATGGCACTGGACGATTTTCGTTGTTCCTCCCCTTTTCGGTGATTGGACATGTTGCAAAATTCGTGAAAAACGACCGATTTTCGACTCAATGATGGTCAAACAGTACGATCGTTTTTTTCCGAAAAGAATATGCGCATGAGCCGCAAACCTAGAAGGAACAGAAGTTTTGCATGTTATATGGGATGAACTTTAGGACTTGGTCGGCCGATTTTTGTAATAAAATGATGGCACCATCGAATTACCGAGCAAACGACATTTCCGGTTTTTGGACGAAAAATCGTTCGGAATTCGAACTATGTACGGCCTGCATTATGCACAAAAACACAATGTAATACCCAATTGTTTGGTAAAACATAAAAGTTGTTAAGCTGAGTACATAGATACTAAACATGTCATGCTTAAAAAATGCGCCTCCCGTGTAACGGTGACAAACTACGTAATTTTATTATCCTTAGGCGACATTTTAAAAGCTTTTACATGTTTCCACTTTAGATTTACACAGGAGGTCTAGTGCTAGAATTATTGTCCTCCATCTGGCGTTTGCGGTGATAGCTCACGTGTGGTACGATCGCTGTAAACATATGCGTGAGACCGACCTGTGCGCAAGCATGGGGGAACAGAGATGCTTTAAAAACATTTTTTAAGCGCTCTCTTTTTTATATTTTTTTTTATCACTTTTATTGTTATCACAGGGAATACAATTATCCCCTCTGCTAGCAATAAGCAGTGACAGATACTCTTCATGGAGAGAACTCTCCCCTGCCTTTCAAAGCTTTGGATCATACAAAGATCGGTACGATCTGATGCTTTTTTCAAACCCCTAAGGGTTTGTTTACACTGAGAAGCACAGGATCTGGAGGAGGAGTTCTGTCCTCCTCTCTGCTGCCAACTGCTGGGAAAAGGGGGTGCAGAGATGAGGTTCTCCATGGTTGCATGGAGAAGTACAGGATCTGGCAGCAAAATTCTGTTTGTCTTTCTCTGTTCTACCAACTGCTGGGAAAATGGGGGGGCAGAGGCAAGCTTCTCTCCATGGCTGCACTGAGAAGAACAGGAACTGGAGGAATTCTGTACTGCTCTCTGCTGCCAACTGCTGGGAAAAAAAAGGGGGGGGCAGAGACAAGTTTCTCCATAGCTGGACTGGAAAACACAGGATCTTGAGGAGTTCTGTCCTCTCTGCTGCCAACAGCTGGGAAAAGGGGGGGGGCAGAGGCAAGCTTCTTCATGGCTGCACTAAGGAGTGCAAGATCTGGAGGAGGAGGACCCCGGAAGTGATGAAATGCTTGTTTCTTAGACCATTAAGCTGATCAGATCCATTCCACTTGGGTCTCCCAGTGAGACAGGAGAGCAAGGGAAGGCAGTGAGAGGCAGTGGGGAATGTCCCCTCCTGATGTTTTTAAAAGCAATCCAATAGCTAATTAGCCGCTAGGATTGCTTTTACATGAAAGCCGGCTGCAGGCTTAACAAAAAAATACTAGGATGATGCCTGCAACTGCAGGCATTATCCCAGCATAACCACTCAAATTCCAGCAGCATGTGGGTACGTCGCTAGTCATTGGATAAATCTACTCCCACCCCCATTCTACGCCTACTCTATCTACCCTGTAAAAAAAAAAAAAAAAAAAAAAAAAAATCCTATACTTACCTATTTTGAAGTTGACCCAGTCCAGTCACATGATCTCTCCAGTGCTGGCTTCAGTGTACAAGAGAAAACGCCGACAACAGCTGCAGAACCTGGGCAATGACATCACCCATAGGTTTACTATGGGGCATCTGTCGTCAGTTGTCCCTCCACTACACTGAAGCCTTCGCTGGTACCAATCGTGACCAGACTGGAGCAGCTTCAGAATAGACTAGTATAGGCATCGTCCCTTTTACAGTGTGGATAGAATAGGCTCCGAATGGGGGTTGGAGTAGATTTAAACTTACATAGGTTTTGACTTACGCTTTAGGTGCTATTTGGGTCCATCTTGACTTACTGTCCCTGTAATGGTAGCCACCAAGACAGGGGATATCTCCGCACAATAATAATAATAAAAAATTTAAAAAAAAACACAATTTTGTAGAGAACGATCAAAAGAGTATGGAAGTATATATTTAATGCAAAAAAATTAAATTGCATTATTTGTATGCCACCCATATGCAAGCGGTGGTGAAAGGGTGCTGCCATCTGAGGGTGATCCATTCTTTGGACATTTCAATCCGCATCCAATTCTGCTCTTTTATCAGTTACTTGTATACTAAATATACAACGGTCTTATTTAGGCCTCTTGTACAGATGGCCAGGTAACAGGAGTTTGAGCTGCAGTTTTACCACCCACCTAAAGTCTAAAATACAGCCAGAGGAGGCCGTTCACATGCCAAGGGTCGCAATATTTTGTGTTACGGCAAATTTAATGCGAAATAGCACCACCTGTCAAATTCAGCCTTTCAAGCCAATGGTAGCGCAACGCAACTGTGGGCCTAAATGAAAAAAGGAAAATACAAGGCAGGACTGGGAGGGGCAGTGTTGGTCTCCGCCCCCTTATGCAAATGTAGAAGCATAATGAGATACTTAAAGTGAAGCTCCACCCAAAAGGGGAAGTACCCGAATTTGACAGGTACCCGCTCCCATTTCCGGCCTGATCGCCTAGGCGATCGGAAGAAGAAGGTATCCTCCCTCCCTCCCGTTAGTCTTTTGGGACACATGACAGGTCCCAGAAGACTACAGGACCATTCGGGAAGCGCAGCACTACTCGCACATGCACAGTGGGTACCTGGCTGTGAAGCCGCAAGCTGTCACAGCTAGGTGCCCACACTGAAGATGCCGGCGCCTGGAATACAGGACAGCCGGTGAAACGGGCTGCAGGGGGCACACCACGGGACCGAGGGACAGGTAAGTGGCAGTTTTTGTAGTTGCTGACTTTTATTTTTTGACAGGGTGAGTGGAACTCCGCTTGAAAGAGGGGGGGGGTTGAAAAGCATATGGCTTCTGAGCTAAGCAGCCAGCAGAGCAGAAGCCAATAAGGGGGGTACCACGCAAGTACACCTTTGATTCTTTCCTTTTTGCATGTCATGTAAGAGCTCATGTACACGGGGCATTTGGAAAACTCTTCTGCTTGCTGGAAACTGACTGCTGGAAAACGTAGGTTAAAAAAAGTCAGTTTCTCCGCGTTTGCATACCGTGTTTATGCGCATTTGCATTTAGAAGCGTTTTTAAAAGATAACCTCAGGAGACCTTCCCAAATGCCCAGAATGCACTGAAAAATAGTAAATAACTAACTATTTCAGACATTATGAGAGGAATAGAGAGAGCAGAAGATGAGAGAGCGGTATGTGTTGAGATGACCTGTCTTTTCTGGTTGTATTCACTATAGATCCCATCATGAGGATAATGCAGCACGTTCTACCATTTTTTCCTTCACACGAAACCTGGAAATGAGTGCACTGGTGTGCTAGATCCATTTGAATACATGGAAAATGCTTTGCATGCATTTCTGATGATGAAAAAAGGCTCTGGACAGCATTTGGACACGAAACAGTTAAAAACCACTTCTAAACGCAGTTAACCGCGTTTGAAACGCTGGTAAAATCTTACTTCTGAAAGCAAGTTTGGTGCGTTCAAAAAAAACGACTGTAAACTCAACTGCCTGTAAACGACTGTAAATCACATAGTGTACATAGACATATAGGAAAACATTAGGGAGAGTTCAGGGGCTGCTGGAAAAAAAACGCAGACCAGCTCCTGAACGTCAGTTTAGGAACTGCAGTGTACAAAAGTATAAAAGTACAAGAACTGAAAAGAGTCACCAGTGGGGTGAAAGGAGTTAAAAAATGAGTTCTGCTTCTTAGCGGAATAATATTCTTCTTATGGTAGCAGATTAGTGTTTTTGGAAGGATCATTTTTTTACTTGCTTCTGGGGTAGAATGAACTTTCAATATGGCCCTGGACAAAGATCATAATAATATTACATTTATGGATGAATAACAGGACTGAGGATAATAATTAATAAAAAAAAAACTGATGAAAAAGTGAGGATAATGGCCTTTACAACCAATCACGGTTTTTGTTTTTTTTTCGTTGCCTATAGGCTCCTATAGGCAACAATTCCGCATCTGCTCTAATTTTTTTTTTTATAAAATATTGTGCTAATTTGCTGAATTTGCATGCTGGAACTTGTAGTTAAATAGAACCCAGACTGACAAAGGCTGTTCACTTCCCTGCCTATCTAAAACTGCTGTGACCGAGGTCATCTATATTTATAATCTCCCGAATGCCTCTCTAATCAGCCTCACTTTCCTTATTTAAAATCAGTTTCAAACAGTGATGGAATCCCCTCCCAAGGAAGAAATGCACTCCACAATACATTGGACATTCAAAAAGGTTTTAATAAACCAGAAGGAAACTAAAGCCCAACTGCCATTTGGGCAAACAATGTGTCAATTAGAATGGCCACAGCCCCTGAAAATAAAAAAGCGGCTCCAATTGGTCCGCCTGATCACCAATGCTGTCCCTGGCAGGCTCATCATTTTGGTACACAATCGACGCTCCTCTTCCAAGTGAAATGATGCCCATCAACCTCCCTCCTGTAGCCCAGGGTGTCAGGCTTCGTCTTATGCCCAATAGGCTGTAGGTCAGGGGTGACAATTTCATCACAGGCTGCATCAGCATTATGGTTGTCCTCAGGGGCGGACTGACCATTTGGAAACTCAGTAGGGGTCCCCATGAGATGCCCCCGGTACCTTTTTCATAGGCTTTTTTGAGTTTGGGCAAGGACACAGGGGCCCCATGATCCCCTATTGCACGGGGGCCCCATGAGTTGTCAGTCCGCCCCTGGTTGTCCTCAAAGGTCCTGTTGTATCTGTAAGACTAGATGTCCAGAGCACCCCCCCCCCCCCCGCATCAGATGTCAAGAGTCCCCCAACCCTCCTTTACATCACAGTGCACCCCTCCAACCTTGAGATGCTGGGGGCAGAGCTGGGAAGCAGAGAGTGCAGGGGGTGGGGGGTGCCAGAGACCAGCTTCTCCACAGCTGCACTGAGAAGCGCAGGATTTGGAAGAGGATTTATGTCCTCCTCTCTGCTGCCAACTGCTGGGAAACGGGAGGGGGGGGGGCAGAGATGAGCCCCTCTGCGCGGTTGCATGGAAAAGTGTAGGATCTGACGGCAAAGTTCTGTCTTCCTCTCTTCTGCCAACCGCTGGACAAAGGGGGGCAGAGGCAAGCTTCTCCATGGCTGTACCGAGAAAAGGAGGAAGAGTCCTGTCCTCCTCCCTGCTGCCAACTGCTGGGAAAAGAGGGGGGGCAGAGACAAGCTTCTCCATGGCTGCACTGAGCAGCGCAGGATCTGGGGGAGCTGTGTCCTCCTCACTGCAGCCAACTTCTGGGAAAAGGGGGGGGGGGGGTGCAGAGGTGAGTTTCTCCACAGTTGCACAGAGAGATGCAGGATCTGGAGGATGAGTTCTGTCCTTCTCTCTGCTGCCAACTGCTGAAAAAGGAGGGGGGGGGGCAGAGACTAGCTTCTCCATGGCTGCACTAAGGAGTGCAGGATCTGGAGGAGGATTTCTGTCCTCCTCTCTCTCTGCCAACTGCTGGGAAAAGGGAGGGAGGGGCAGAGATGAGCCTCTCTAGGGTTGCACGGAGAAGAACAGGCAGGATGAAGGGGTTCTGTCTTCCTCTCTGCTGCCAGCTGCTGGGAAAAAGGGAGGGGGGCAGAGACAAGCTTCTCCATGGCTGCACTGAGAAGCGCAGGATCTGGTTGAGGATTTTATTCTCTTCTCTGTGCTGCCAACTGCTGGGAAAAGGAGGGGGGAGGCAGAGACTAGACTCTCCACAGTTGCACGGAATTCTGTCTTCCCCTCTGCTGCCAACTTCTGAGACAAGGTGGAGACAGAGAAGAGGGAGTGCTGCAGCTGCAGGAGAGGTGTGAGGGCCACACGGTGGCCACAAGTTCTATGGTGGGTAGGATTCAACCTGTGGGTTATGTGTTTGGCACGTGCTGTAGGGTGATTCACCCACCAGCAAAGAAGGCGGCAAAGAGGACCATGGCAGCATTGGACCTAGCTAGAAAAAAATCAAGGTTTATTTTCCTTTGGAACAGCTACAGGGGTACTTGGGGGCGGGTGGAGGTGAAGGAAACAGTGGAGGGGGGCACTGGAAAGTCCTGAGTTGGGCTTTAATTCAACCCACCAGCAAAGAAGAAGGCAAAGAGGACCATGGCAGCATTGGACCTAGCTAGAAACAAATCAAATTTTTGTTTTTTCCCTTTGAACAGCTACAGGGGTACTTGGGGGCGGGTGGAGGTGAAGGAAATAGTGGAGGGGGTACTGGAGAGTCGTTAGTTGGGATTAATTAAACCCATCAGCAAAGAGGACCATGGCAGCATTGTACCTAGCTAGAAACAAATCACGTTTTTTTTTTGCCTTGGAACAGTTACAGGGGTACTTGGGGGCGGGTGGAGGTGAAGAAAATAGTGGAGGGCGGAGTACTGGAGAGTCCTGAGTTGGGCTTTAAATCAATGTAGCTGGGCCTTTTAGGAGATTAAATGCCAAGTTCACTTTAAAAGAGACAATGAGGTTGATTTACTAAAGGCTAATAGTTGGTTCATTTGCAAGGGAAGTTGCAATTTGCAAGGGAATTTTCCCCAAAGCCTAGTGCATGATGGGAAGCTCTGTGCACTGTTGTACTCCTGTATGTGGAGGTGCTATCAAGCAGAGTATGGGCCTAAGCAAAAAATAAAACATTTTCTGCACCAATACCTGTACTCCATATACCAGTACTCATGTTTACGATAGCACCGCCATATACACGCGTAGAACAGTGGATGGCCATTTATGTCAATGACAGGCTTTACGCTGCACTTGAGCAAAGGAAATTATTATTTATTTATTTAAGATTCTTATATAGCGCTGTCAATTTACAGCGCTTTACAAACATATATTGTACATTCACATCAGTCCCTAACCCTCAAGGAGCATACAATCTAAAGTGTCTAACTCACATTCATACACATACTAGGGCCAATTTAGACAGGAGCCAATTAACCTACCAGCATGTCTTTGGAGTGTGGGAGGAAACCGGAGTACCTGGAGGAAACCCACGCAGTCACAGGGAGAACATGCAAACTCCAGGCAGGTGGTGCCGGGGTTGGGATTCGAACCAACGACCAGGCGGAAGTGCTAACCATTTAGCCACTGTGCTGCCCCACAGCACATTGGCGATATACGCCAGGAATTACGCTGAATAGGCTCAGCCATCCAGCTGCAAGAGCCCTTAGGGTCAATTCACTGGTGTGTTGCAGTAAGACACGGTAAAATACATGTTTGGTCATGTACTACTGCAAATGTATGTACCATAATCTACCTTCATTTTGAATAGCATCCTAACACGCTCTAGCACATTTCAGCACATCAGCGTGTTGTAATGCACCAAAACCCAAAAGGCGTGAAACATGTACGTTACTTAAAATGTGACATGCACAATCTTAGCCCAAGTCATGGGCTCCCTAATGCAATACACATAAAGGATGCAATAACGTACATTCACCGGCTGTGCGTAATGGGAATGTGCTGGCATTAACCGTCTCTTACGTTAGGGCTAGACTGGCAAAAAAATATCTATACTACTGAGAGATTTAACCTCTTGATGACAGTTACCTGACTACTGTAATGGGATGACAGCCAACAAGTGGTTAAATCTCTTGGTGTAGAGAGATTAAGCAACCCTCCCTCTAGCATCCAATCATTTCCTTTCTGTGTCCTAGACTGTAAAAGAAGAATAAGAGGTTACAAAAAAAAAAAAAAAGAAAAAAAAAAAAAAAAAAAGGGGTTTCCACACTTCTACAAATGAGGCATGCACCGAACAACAAAAAATTCTCGCAATATGCCACTTTCACTGGAAAACAAAATAGTAAATTGACATGTTATATATATATATATATATATATATATATATATATAGTCTGCAAAGCAGCGTGCTGAAACTCCAGGAAATGACTTAGTGAGCTCATACTTATTAATTGTGAGCCTGAATATTAATCCGTCATTTTACAGACAGGCGAAACCGGTTTGGAGGGTGCGGCCGCTCCCTGACTCCATAGGAGGTGACATTTGCTCCCCTTTGTATGGAAACAAGTGTATGTGTGCGGGAACTGGTGCCAGGATTGTTGCCACACACGTACAGCGCTGCCCAACAGTAGTAAACAAGCAGCGTCCCCATCCCCCCCCTTCTCGATCTGCAGCGATGAAAGGTCACAGTGACATCATTGTGTTGCTAAACCTTTTACTATGCCGCTGCTAAATCTAGAGTGGCGTCGTACAAGAATGGCGACAATGTGACTTCAAAAAGTGCGATAGTGGTCAGGAAGAATGAACCACTCAGTTGTCTTTACTGACATCTCGCCATTGTTATTGGCTACTGCACTTTGCCCATCATTACTGGTTTGCAGTACTCTAATGAATTGTCCAGATACCTAAAAAAAAAAATATTGTTCTGGTCTTCAGGGGCTGCTAAGTAACATTTTTATTTAGGCAACAAGCAGCCAGATTCTAAGACTTCAAAACTGGCTTAAAGTGGTTGTAAACCTCAGATATGAAATACGAACAAAGCATATCCCTCTACAGTGTGTTCCTTGTCTCAATCCAGAGCACTAAGGGCGAGATTTACTAAAACTGGAGCACTGATGAATGGTCACCATGCACAGCTGAATCAGATTCCAAATTCAGCTTGTTCAATGAAGCTTGGACAATAAAACCTGGAAGCTGATTGGTTTCTGTGCAGAGCTGAACCAGGTTTTGCACTCTCCAGTTTTAGTAAATAACCCTCTAAGTGTTGTGTCTCTGTCTGCCTGCTGCCCAATTCCTCTATCTCCCAACAATTGCCTCTCATAGACTTCAATGCAAGATTGCCTCTCGTTGAATCCAATGCAAAAACACGCCTCCCGTTGACTCCAATGCAAAAACGCCTTCCATTGACTCCAATGCAAAAAAGCACCTCTCGTTGACTCCAATGCAAAAAACCGCCTCCCATTGACTCCAATGCAAAAAAAACACCTCCCATTGACTCCAATGCAAAAAAAAAGCCTCCCGTTGACTCCAATGCAAAAACGCCTTCCATTGACTCCAATGCAAAAAAACACCTCCCGTTGACTCCAATGCAAAAAAGCACCTCTCGTTGACTCCAATGCAAAAAACCGCCTCCCATTGACTCCAATGCAAAAAAAACACCTCCCATTGACTCCAATGCAAAAAAAAAGCCTCCCGTTGACTCCAATGCAAAAACGCCTTCCATTGACTCCAATGCAAAAAAACACCTCCCATTGACTCCAATGCAAAAAAGCGCCTCCCATTGACTCCAATGCAAAAAAACACCTCCCTTGACTCGAATGCAAAAAAAACACCTCCCTTGACTCGAATGCAAAAAAAAAAACCTCACCCGTTGACCCCAATGCAAAAAAATGCCTCCCGTTGACTCCAATGCAAAAAAACGCCACCTGTTAACTCCAAATACAAAACACACCCCTGTTGACTTCAATGCAAACCCCCCCCCCCCCCCCGTTGACTTCAATGCAGAAACTCTAGTCAACAGCACGCCCATGCGAACACTTATTTCCACATGCCACTCTACTCTATCCCTTTTGAGTCTGATTACCGCAACACGCTACAAACACGCACAGGACCCTTTTTATAATGGCACTGAGTGTGAATCACATCTGTATGAACCACCTCAATAGGAACACATAATATCCAGCCCGTCATGCAAATCTGTGTGTTTGAAAACACATCCAGAATTGCATGTGTGTGAACCAGGGAAGCTCCATTCACACCTGGGCATTTTGGGATCACGGTAGAATTGCTGCGATTCTGCCCATGATTGCAAAACGCAGGTTCAGGTGCCGTTATTTTCAATGGCACCTAAAACGCGGGATGATTTTGTCGAGCAGCAAATCGCATCGCATAAAGCTTGTTGCCCAAAAGAAGCTCCAGCTCCATTTTGGGCGTCAAAGTTTACACAACGGGAGTTGCCGTGTATTAAATGGCACTACAATCGTGGCAAATTGCAACGCATGAAGCTGGTCACCCAAAAGAAGCTCCTGCTCCTTTTTGGGCGACAAGCTTTGCGTGATGCGATTTGCCACACAGTAAATTGCAGCAAAACCTCACCGCGTTTTAGGTGCCATTGAAAAAAAAAACACAACACCTGACCCTACGTTTTGCGGTTGT